>NC_089317.1:12262244-12424744 GCF_036669915.1 Pocillopora verrucosa
AGGTGCAGAGTTAGTGGTTATATCAAGCATTAAGATTGATGAAAGTTTGAAGTAGAGCATTGTTATTGGCAGGATGTTAGATTGCGCGAAATATGGAATCCCATGCGTTCTGAAAGGCAGAAAGTAGATCAAGCGAACAGCTCTCTTTTGGAGTATAAGAATTTTTTCTAAATAAGATTTGGAGGCTTGGCCCCAGGGAATGAGGCCGTAAAATATATAGGGAGAAATTAAAGAATTATAAATACTTAGAAGTGTTTTTAAGGGGACAAAGTGTCTTAGTTTCGAAATAATTCCAATATTTCTGCTGATTTTTAAAGCAATATAATTAATGTGATGTTTCCAAGATAAATGTTGGTCAATTATTACCCCTAGGTATAGGTATAAACAAATTGTTTTTTGAAGCTATATATACGCGTTCTTAAAACAATCACCACAAAAACGCTCTATGAGTATAGGCCGAGAAGTTGCGGGTGTCATTAGAAGTAAATCCGACCCTGTGCTTCCGAATATTCTTTGCACTGTCATAACAAACACACATAAAGTGGTTAGAAGAGTTTGAGAACGTTGATAATTATAGTCATTATTGCATCTAACAGATGTTTATCAATTTCCGGGCTGTTTTTTTTATTGCCAGAGTGAAAATTATACGATTTTTTGTCTAAAAAGTCCTTAAAATAAGACTATTAATTGCAAATGGCCTCTGATCCGATTAATAGTCTGAAAGCGTCTTATATCACGATTAACAATCGTGGTAAGTACGACTATTAATCGCGTACGAACTCATTAATAGTAGTGTTTGACTGGCTTTTAGACCTAATAGTCGTACATCGCACGGTTAACAATCGCATCTGACAGCAAATGTCCCAATTTGACGCAAGGAAACGTACTCTTCTTTAAGAAAGTTTAAGCTCAACTTTTTTTGAACGGCCGCCAATACGACCAAAAATTCAGAATTTAGTATTTCTTTGCACATGGCTTTTTAGGCGATAATTGTCACACATATGAAGTTTTCTCGGGTTCAAGTTCTCAGTTAACCTCATTTCTGTTTAAAAAGTGTGTTTAGCAACTACCTTTTCTTTGTTTTTCGCTCTTCTATGTAGTACAGCGTGGGCTTACATATACGTTGTCGTGAAAGACGCGACTGGGATTTATTCTCAATGATAATGTACAGAAATGCGTTAACTTCGGACAGGGTTCGATTAATTCGATTAATTTTCTCGGTGGTATTTAGGTAACGGCAAAATATGGTCGTTTTTTACCCGCAACTGATTGCAGGCAACAACGAGAACGGCTTTTTTTCATTTCTTTCAAATAAAATAGCTACTATACTCTTTCATTCAAAACATTTAAAACTGATAAAAACATCTGAAAACAGTGCGTGACTGTCGACTCATTTCATCGCTGCGTTGTTTTGATACGAATTATTTAGTTCAGAGCACATAATGTCGCATGGGTTTTTTCTGAAACATCTTTCAATTGATGAGTTTGAGCCTAAATATTTTGTGCTAACTTCAGAAACATACTAGAAACAGTCACAACGATTTTGAGAGTATTCTTTCAGTTAATCGCAATAACCAAATTGACTCTTCAAGTTGGCTCTTTCCTTGAAAGAAGTTAAAAAAGTTAAGTTGAAGTTAAAAAGCTTTTCAGCATTATCTTAAGTATCATTTTCTAATCACCTGTGACTTTGCACACCACTTGAAGTGATCTGACTATCATTCCGCAGTGCATTTTTGAGACTATCATCCAGCGTGGCTGTTTCATTGAATAATTTTTTTTTTGTAGCCGTTCCTCAGTTTCAGAAAGGTTTTGGTCTACAGCTACTTGATGGCAGACCAAATGGAATTTTCTCCACTATTAATATTGTATAATTTCGTACCTTTGTTTCTCACTGGTCTCTCGAGAAGCAGGTATGAATACCACGTGTAGATTTCACCAGTTATCTCGCGAATTGAATCTGCAACGCTTCTTCTTCCGTTTTCCGTCAATCGCCTGGATAAAAATCAGTAATCAGTCAACTTATAGATGCCTATCACCATTTCTATTATCCTCGACCACAATTTTACGTCCCCACCGTCTGCATAGTCATGAATGTGGTAAAGACACCTTACAGATCGAACACATTGCTAGAAGAGAGAGCTTATACGGTCATCAATTGCAAAGCTTGCTGTCAAACCTTGCTTAGTCACAGTGTGCATTTTGCTTTCTACCTAAACCGTGTCTGAAGAATGAGAAGCGATGGACGATACTCTTTGTTCACGCTCATTATCTGTCACTCCACGTGACATGTGATGGATTAGTGTATGGAAATAAGTGTCGATGTTAATAACGAACGACCATTATCTCATTCAAATCATTATACAGCGGGCTTTGACCGACGAGTGAGTATTTCCCTACACCGAATTACAAATTGAGGTAGAAAGTACTTATCTTGCTGCATGCATCTTCATAGGTAATTGTACCTCCTCGACATTAAAAATTCCCCATTTTTTGGCAATAAAACGGGCTTGCTTTTTGCCCTTCTGAGTAAGGGGCTAGATATATGAATGTACGTATGTATTCTTCTGAAAGAATTAAAGTTTCCACAACAAACTCCGTATGCTGTTACTGTTTCGTATCAGGGTGTCGCGGAATTATTGGCTGCTAGAAATGATCAGAAAGTTTCCACAGAAGGAGGAGAATTGAAAGTTAACAGTGATCATACCTCACCTTCCCCTCTGCATGAGGTGGAAATTGTCATACATGCCACTGCTGAGGAAGAGAATGAGAGTGATGAAAGTGATGATGACAATGATGATGAGGATGATGAATTTAAGGACCCAAATTGTTATTTACCACCAAATTTAGATAGTTTCACTATAGGGGATGTCAAGGGTGATACATTATTTGAAGAAGAATTCGAGAAAGACTGCAGCACTCTAGACTCTGAAAAGAAATATGTTGTTTTGGAGTCATCTATAAATAAATTGCTGAAAAGGTGCCCCAGTTGTGGAGATATAATAATTGATCATGAAAACGGTCGGTTGCATGCTATCAGTTGAATTGACTTCTAACGGTGGCCATAAAATAAAGTGGGATTCACAGCCAGTAGTGAAACGGAAATCGCAGAGAAATCTATTTTTGTCTGCTGCTATTGTATTTGCAGGTAATACTTTTACTGCAATCAATCAATTGGCATCATGCTTAAATCTTCAATTTTCAGCGACACACAGAAAAAATCATTGTTCCTTGTTATTCACGAGGCATGGGTGGCTGAAAGTAAGAGGCAAACTGAGATTCTCACTGCCAGGGGAGTGGTTAATCTTGATGGTGATGGTCGTTTTGACAGTCCAGGTCATTCCTCAAAGTATGGCACTCACAACTTGATGGATGAGGACATTGATGATGCGTGACGTTTCAGGTGGTTTAGGTCACTGAGGTCTGATCTTTTAGTGCTACGGAGAAAGAAGGATTTTACAAGCTGCATACAACTGCTTGAAGGAAAAGATATCATAATCAGAAGGATCGCCACGGATCGCCGTGTCTCTATCACCAGTTCTATGGCCAAAGATCACCCAAACATGGGTGATAAAACAAAGTGGGTGATAAAGAAGTTGACTTACAAAGCAAATCAAAGGGGATGTGAGAATCTCTCACCATGGATACAATCGATCTCAAACCACCTATGGTGGTCTGCAGCAACCTGCAATGGTAATATTTCTGATTTTCGAGAAAAATGGAAGTTAGTCTAGAATCACATCACTAATAAGCACATCTAATCAGGAAATACTCGTTTTCACCAATGCTGTCACGGCACTATTCCTTCCACTGAAGCTAAGAAAGTCTGATGAAACATGGCTAAACGTGCAAAATTACTCCATTTTAACCCCTGAGTTCCCCTTTAATGGGCCCTCTTGGGTCCTGATATTTTCTCTACGTTATGAATGAAAGGACAAGTCTTGCGTCGTGAGCGAACGTATTTGAAAGTTTCAGGTTGGTCGATGGTTTAAATAAACTTCTGACAAAGACAAAAGTTGACAGTGGCCACAATAATATGGGTATCCTGTTCCACAAAAGAAAGACGAATAAAAAAATATTTTTACCAGTTGAAATTCCAACAATAATTAAATGGTAACCAAAAAAAATCATGTTGACAATAATGATGATGATAACAATGGTAATATACAAGTAATTCAAAGTGCTAGATCACATCATTTTTTTTCACATAATTTTGCCTGTAAATTATGATTAATTTTCATATTCTATTGCTATTCCATTCTGTGAGAGGTTTTTCTGATACAACAAAGCAAGGCGTTCTGTTGAATAACTCAAGGTACCGTATTTCGCAGCTTGCGAAGCACCTCTTGGCCTGGTCCATTGATTGCAAAACAGTACCGTGCTTCTTTTAATGCTCGCGTTTATACGATTGATTACGTGATTTTCATGCGAAGTCCAGGATGGGCAGTGTAATACTGAGGAATTGCCTTAAAGTGCCAATCACACCTTTTTTTTTTTTTTTTTTTTTGCGCAAAACATTTAGCTTATGATATGAACAAACCAGTTCCGATAGAAGAACAATTTCTAAAAACTTAACACTCTTTTTTTTTGGCCCTAAAGTGCTCTTATTTTGTCTTAAAAGTGTTCCGTGAAATGGTAACGAATTAGCCGGCGACAACGAAGAAAACTGAAAACTCTCAGTTGGCACTTACAAATCTCTCACATCTCTTGTAATTTTGTATAAATCAGCGTTGAAATAATGTCCGATAACCATGTCTACCTACCCTCAGCAAGCTCTCAGAGAACTGCAATACATCGCACTCAAGTAGTAAAGAAGAAAGGGAAGTAAGGTTCAGCCCTACGAAGGAGAACCGCGTGAATCAAACGAAGATTTCGTCGAAGAGTGACCAAGAGGGTTTCTCCCCCGCGGTGTTCAGGTCGAGATTATGATAAAAAAATCTCCGTTACTGAATGTTTAGTTTTTTGCGATTGTGTTTTGTGTCCTGTGGGGAAATCTATGTTAAGAATGGGTATAGCTGTGTTCGTTTCTTTTGCTACAACATTTTATTCCTACGCAGTAAGTGCGGCGAAGGTTCCCCTTGGTCAGTGCAGTGGGATGGATTTTCGGTAGCCCAGGTTAGGAGAATACACAGCCCCTTCGAGCCTGTGTTTATGCCAAATGTAGTCATATGGAAAGACAAGGAGTTTGAGTACATCTCAAGCGCGTGAAATAAACAACAATAAGGAAATCACCGAAAATAATTTTGAACAATCGTGTACGGTGTAGGAACAGGCCCCCTAATCATCATTTTCAGCTGAATTCATTAGTTATCTTCCCCTGAATTGACAAGTGGTATGTGTTCGTAACAGGCGTCTTCGAAGCAGGTAGTGAGCATAAGGCCGACGACATTGAAGAGTAAAATCTCCTCGATGTCGACGATCGAAACGCGTCCATTTTGGCTATACAGGTACATCCTTTGGAAAGGCTTGTATAGAAATACCCAGTATATGTGTATTATTCTTGAAGCTAGCATTATTTGGCGCTCTGGCCACGCAATACCTTCGTCCTTTCTTTTATATCGTTCCTTTCTCCACCATAGTTGCCGACGTGTCCTCACAGTTTTCTGCGCCCCAGCTATGTAGCATGATCGTCTTAGCCGCGCGCCAGAGCCTGAATTATGGAGGAAATATTTTGAAGAAGAGGTCCTGATAGCAGGTTACATCAGCGGATCAACGCAAATTGTCAAAGATTAAAACTGGAAGGCTTGGGGAGTGAAGACGAAAATTGAAAAGATTTCAAGGTGACAAGCTTAGGTGCTTAGAACTGCCTTGTGTTTGTGATAATCTTCATTATTCATCCTCTGGAAATTTGGTAACCGGGTTTTTCTTTTAAGCTACCATCCAAAACTACCAAGTTATTCTAATAATTTTGTGCTAATACAAGTGTTTGGTGTTTATTTTTTCAGAAAATGTACAACTATAGGCAGCCTTACACACTTGGTTGTTCTTATAATCTTACTTTCATAACACCTTTTAACATATTTTAAAGTCCTGAAAGATGTCACTGCAGTCCGAATCAATGCCTTGCCAAAAAAATGACTTGACATAGTTGCATATGAAATCAGCCGTATCCTCATTTCTATTGCGTGACTACATACGAAATTACAGGAGAGCATTTCTAATATATAGCTGAAATTGAGCATACTGATACGTATTCATTGTGTCGATCAACAGTGAGGTTGATGTCCATCATGAATTCTTTATTTCCGCATGACCTCATCTAAAATGCACTTGGCAGCTAAGGAAACGAAGTCTTCAGTTATACTTAGCTGGCTGATTAAGCTACTTGATGAAGGGTACTGGCACATAGTTGCCGAGTTTATCATGATCCGTTCGATGTTATTAAAAATTTTTTAAATAAATAACTCGACATATTTCATAATGACCCCTCATAGTATAGCTGAATGTAAAAAATTTTACCTAATGAGATGTTTCCATTGCTTTGAGCTGGTTTCTTAGATCAGAGAACGTTGGTTTTGTACCCGGGTCATCTTGCCAGCATCTCAACATTACATCAGGAGACATATTGGACAAGATGGCGGCCGCGCTTGCGCATTTCGTCCATAATGGCGTCCAAATAATATAAAAATAAAAATCCCAAAGATTTACTTGCAGGTCTTCTTTTCTTTTTCTTTTCATCAAATAGAAGATCTGCGGTGCTCAAATTGTATAAGTCATGGTACGAAACACTCTTCTTTGCAGATCAAGCCGTGATCGCCGTTATGTTGAATTCTCTTGGTATTCTATTGTTCCGGATTGTAATACGATATACCGCTGATAATTGTTAGCGGGCTCGAAATGTCCTTGATTTCTGGCGATGATATCATACCTACGTTTCATTTAACACAGGTTGGTACTTGATATACGTATAGTACATTAAATCAAGTTGAAACGAAACACGTAAGTTATTCTGACGATGAATTCATCGTTATCATACAAAAATGTTTAACTTGTTTTTTTTCCCGAATGTGGAAATGCTAATCGATATGCTAATATCTTTCAAATTTTAAACAATGAATGTCTCCATAAAGTAAGGAATTAATTTAGTTACTGAAGAAGAAAAAAGATGAAATAAAGCTTTTAATTTCTGACTAAATATACCTTAATAGAATCAAAGGCACGGTAACATTTTCAGGTCTCATTTGAGTGTTAACTTTAAAGAAACTTTAGTGCTTAAAACTTATCATCCACATGTTGTGGTTTAGGCATTCTGTATCCCTGCTGAAGTAACTTGGCAATTTTCCTGCCATCCATCCGCGGATAAGGTGAACCACCTGATATAAAGAAACTTTGGAGACTGTAGCATCACAAGCATAACTCTATAGCTATCCTTAGATTTTTATGCAGCAAAATTAAGAAATGATCAAAATTAATACATGACATGGAACGCGTCCTTTTAGTCAGAGAGAATACCTTTTTCAAAGGATATCCGGTCGTTCCGTACCCAGTCGCTTCGTACCCAAGTTTGAGTCAGTTCGTACCCAAGCCAATGATCGATTCTTACCTGACTTTTACCATTCCCAATTATTCGAAACACTTCCCGCGCGAGTGCGTGAACAGATATCAATCGTTGCGTACGAAAAAGTAGTAGAGTCAAGCAAGTATTAGTGGCTAACCCTGTCCACCCTCTAATGTTACAAAACATCAACTCAGTTAATACGTATTGTGGGCGTAAGACTCTCTCTGTTACTGACCTTATGTGATTCATTTAACATTAATCAATAAGTGCTACCTATTGTAAAAATCTCATAAAGGACAACTCCATAGCTCCATCTATGAGGCAATAAAACAATGTGGAAAATTCAATAACTTTCGGACATTTTAAAACATTCAGCTTTCCTGTCCCGAGACAGTAGTACAACTTTTAGTAACATGAATAATTTGATTATACTAAAGCCTTGTGGAGCACCATCCATAGATCCTATGAAATTACCGCCACAAATGCACCTCTATGGCTAAGAAAATAGAAATGGAAAAAATTCATTTCACAGGACTTACACATCACTTTTGGTGGTATATTTTCCATATAACAGCGCCTCGTAGGCTGTCCACTTTACTGGAAGGCGACCCTTAAAATTTCAAATGGAAAAAAAAATTTAAGTTAAGAATTTATGAGCCTGAGGAAGATAAACGACTATGTGGGCGCTCTTTTATGATATTCAGGATTGCCAGTGCATAAACCATGCCTTTTTTCTTAATGAAGCAAATAATCACTCTCGGTGGTGTGAAAATAGGTTTTTGCCTTCACAAATAACGGACGGGCGGGAACAACTCAATAAACTACTTCTGGGAAAAGCTTTCCTGGGGGCACTCGCTGGCTGCGGGAAGGTCGGGATCTATTATGGTTGTTGACTATCCTTGAGACAATGACAAACCACAACAAAGTTGGCTCCAACGTGGATTTATTCTGTAAGCACCACTAAGCTGACTGGTTCACTTTTTTTTCACTATTTTTCCGACCCCTGATACTCCCAAAGAAAGCTCTATTTAAGCCAAAGGTACAAAAGATTAGGTAATGCTATGAATTATCCAAAGGATCACGTAAACTAATACGACGATTGGTTAAGTAGGAATTTCTCCTTTTACAAGATTAATTACTTTCAAAAAGCTCAGTTGGATAACAACTACACAAAGGATAATGACATGTAGATGACGGTTACAGTTTAACACTAATTACAGATATGATCTAATAACAACTGTTTACGCTGACTATATTGAAACCGGTATCATTTACGCATTCTGAACAGTTTCTATTTTGGATTTTATATATTTTTTTAGCGCAAGGATACAAACTTGATAACTAAAAATCCTATCGTTACAGGGGCAATTTCTTACCAAGAAAATACACTTTTCTACTCTGTGCCCTGGGTAACTTCAAAATTCACAAATGCGCGACATTGACCAAAATTTACCGAATCCAGAACTTCTACCTCGAATTTAGTTTGGACCGCGCTCTTATATACCTTGCGTTTGGAAACTCTGCTTAAACATATTCCGTAAAAAAAAGTACCAAGCTCAGCATCGGTAATTTTCACCAAGGTTCCTCGACTTGAAATGTTAAATTCTCAGAGTTGCTTTTTAATGGTACTGACGCTTGAGCCACGACCCTCAGGGATATCCAGAGTCGTGCCATTTTAAGTGCTCAAGCTGATCTTTGCTTACTTCCAACCTGGGACGACCATTCCATCGTATTAAACTTACAGAGAACGATACTGTCTGCTAATCTCGCTCCGCGTCTGCCAGAGTTGACATCATTTCACCAAAGTAAGTTCGTCGATTACACGTCTAGGCGTAGTAGCTGTTATATTTGAAAAATGACAGGAACTTTTCGCAGTCTTTGCAACACATTATGAGCCACATCATCACTTAAATCTTGCCTTAATTTTCTAAAAAAGGTTGGAGTAACATTCTCCAAGAACTAAGCCTGGTCTGCACTGATGCAACTCATCTTTCACTCCCTATCTTATCTGGCCAATGGACAATACACTAAAAGTTCATCATAGAATGGATACAGCGGCCATTACGCCTGGTTGAATTTTGCGACGAAGATGTGATCGGTGAAGAATTCGCAGAATAATTCTATTCACAAGAAATGTGATCGGTCAATCGATTCGCAGATATTTCAATAGCAAGAAAAGCAAGAGCTAAGGCGATCAAGAATTGGTTTGTGCCTAGCGTGCGAAGTTTGGAGAGTACGAGAGGAGCGTAAGAGTTTCTCGAGGCGAGGCCGAGGGCAACTGTGCCATGTAGACAGAAATTGTGCACGACAAGAGTTTATTGCAACTGTGTCGGGTTTACCAGGTAATCGAGTTCCAACCAACAACTTTGAATAACTGAAAAGGCATAAACATCCAAGAAATATTTGAGGAGATTGTAAATTGTAAAATTTTCTGTTCAGAATTGTAAAACGAACGAGTTTCCTGCATGAACGAGAACGCGTAGTAGATTCAGCATGCTTGAATTCTTGTTTAGTTAACTTTGCGACCAACAACTTGCCTATCTTTTTTTTGAAAATTCTGAAAGTTCTATGATTTTGAAAAACTGTGACAAAATCTACTTTTGAACAACACTTTTGGGACATACCAAAATAATGTTTACCGTTCTAAAGAAGAGTCTCCAACGTCGCAAAGGCTCGGTTGAAGTCAGCAAACTCAGATTTTTTTCAGCCATAATGGGCATCGCGTTTGGGAAAACAGTATCGTTAACTCCAGAGCTAATTTTGTCGCTTGAAAGAGCTACTTGGTCATTTTCTTTCAATACGCGTATTACTTTGCATATTTACTTTTAATTTTGAGCTCCAAAAGGTCTGTCGTAATCGGGATGGAATGGAAAAACAATCTTGAAAGGTATGAAACCTCGCTGCTAAACTTGACGGGAATTCGCAGTTAAGGTGGAATTGTGCACGGCATGTAATGGATGCACGGCCAATTTTGGCTTAATTGCAAAAAAAAAGGACTGTTTTTTATCATTCCTGTAAACTTAATGATAGGTCTCGAAATTAAATTGAAATAAGGTTTGCATAGTAATTTTGACCCTGATAACGCGTTATGCACTCCTTCATCTCACGTATCATTATTTAACAAAGGAACTTTTGAGAAAGTGTTTAAACAATATCAAAACGTGAATTTTTTTGTATAAAGTTGGGATGAGACGCGTGCTGTCATTGGTTGAAAAAGCGTCTCAGAACGACTGCAATCATACCGAGGTCCAACGAGGCTAGCTCATCACGGCGATCTCCGGTCATCGCAGTGAAGCAAGCCTCAGAAATTACATCGGCCGCCCATCGAGTGAACAACTAAGAGCTTGCTCTGATATCCTTTCCGATGCGCTGAATGGAAGGCCAATTGGATTATTAAACCATTCTAACAGGGATTCTGATTGGCTTATTTAGCTTGCTACCAAATAAGAGTTTAGAGCATGTTGACGACACTGTTGTTTGCTTTGGAAATAAAGTTTGTTTTCAAACTTAAGAGAGGATGTCAGCATCCATCAAACAAATGTGAAATATTGTGGCAAGTCGCCCAAAATTCGTTTTCTCGCCTTCCTTCATATTTTTTAGCCCAATGTGTTCTAATAATTTTGGTGTAGTTTTTTTGTAAAAATTTATTTTAGATTTCGAGAAATGAATTTTTTCGTTCGACCACTCAAATATGCAACTTTTTACCGTGAATATTACCCGAGTTGTGTGACCTCCGAGGTAAGAGTGTTATGTTAGATTTTTTTTGCAAATTGTAGTGATTTATGCCAGTTAACGGTGGCGACAAGTAGGCGCACCATGTTTATTTCATAGTCGTTATCAAGTAAATTTGCCGGACTTTGAGTTCGTCTCAACAACAGAAATACACAAGGAAATTTTTACAGCAACTTTATAACCATCCTTTTGTCTTATAAAAGCTTGAAGCTCAGTAGATTGTGTTATATCGGTCATAGTTAAAACTGTCATTGTTTTGATGCTGCTTTTCAACAAAGGAAAAGTATGTCGGACAAAAATATTCACCAAAAAATAAATGTTTCTTTGCCAGCTTCAATAACGACAGGGGATTAAGTTTAGATGATAAAACAAAGGATTATGTTAACAGAAATACCGTAGGTCTAGTACATTCGTTACATGAGGTCACACAACTCGGGTAATATTCACGGTGAAAATTTGCATATTTGAGCGGTCGAACGAAAAAAAAAATTATTTCTCGAAAACTGAAATAAATTTTTACAAAAAAACTCTACCACAATTATTAGAACATATTGGGCTATAAAATATGAAAGTAGGAGGGAAAACAAATTTGGGTGACTTGCCGCTGTTTGTTTGATGCATGCTGACATTAGCTCTTAAAAGAAATGCGTGGGGAAATAGTGGAATTTTATGATAAAACAAATAGAGAAGCCTTTATTGTGCTCTGTTCTGTTGTAAAGCACTTAGGAAGCGGAGCACTCAAGAAATGGAGAGAAACACTCGACACTATGTCTCGTGTTTGTCCAAACACTTCTTTCGTGATCTAGCCGCTTCCTCCACGCTGTACAACAGAATAGAGCACATTCATGACGAATACATGTCACGTGATGGAGCAAAGCCTATCACTTTCTTATTACCTTTGTCTTTCTCTCGTAGATATTTTCCTCTCGCAAATTTCTAGCCATTCCGAAATCTGTTACTTTACACGTTTCATTTTCTCCTACCAACATGTTACGAGCTGCGAGGTCTCAGTGGATGATCTAACGGGAAGGAGGAAAAATAGGCCGTCTGAGATTACGTTTGGCTACTGATAAAGCACGATTTTTGCAGCATTGAACACTAATAGAGGTTGTATAATATGGTGTGCATATATATTTATATATATACATATATGATATGAGTACCCTGTTCCACAAGAGAAATTAAAGATGATTCAAGAACATAGTGACTGTAATAATAATGATAACAATGGTAATGGCAATTAAGAGGGACTAGCTTTTAAGCCTAACGGTTCCTCCATCTTCTAGGCTCCAATAATAATTAGACAAAAATTCTTTTGATTTTGCCTATTATTTACAGAGAGTTTTCTTATTTCCGCACAGTTCTATCTTTGTGAGACTTTTGTTTCATACAACAAGGCATTACGCGTTATAGGATATTCCGTCATTTCTTGTTTATGGATATTACGCCATGAAGCCGTTGCACCGATTTACCGCTCCAGCATTCCGCTGAATAGGATCAGCCTGTGAAACTTCGCTCATTGCTCGCTTCCCAAATTAGCAACTCTTTTGGGCATATGTGGCTCATTCAAACGATATAATTTTCTTTCATCAAATAGGAAAATTTTTCCTCAAAGTTTCCATGACGGGCACATCACACCTATTTAGATATTTCTGCAAAGAAAAGTTTTGTTTTGTTCGTAATTATAACTATGCGTCGGCGAGACTGTGAATTTATATAGAAATGTTTAAAGTTTTCGTAGTGTCACGGCAAAACCTGGACATGTTAATTCGCCGATGATAAGAGGAAAAAATGATGAACAACGGAGATAGTCAGAGGTAAACTATAGGAGATATCGGAGGAACATCCAGTCAAAATCGGTTCAGCATTCTCATTATTGAGAACATTCTTTCAGATGCGACAGTCGCCAACGTTTATACGAGATGACTGAATTAAGTCAATCAGCCAATGAACTTTGACTGTTCCTATGGCTCGTATTTCATGATCTATTGACTCATAAGGTGACATTTGATGCAATATTACTAGGTATTAATTATAAAAAGCTACAGTTAAAGGTGAAATCGATTGAGTTAACTCAGGTAAATTCTAAAGTGGTTGCTTGGGATTTCTTCAACCGCTTCCAAAAATGTCTCGAATTTCTTACTTACTTCAGGACTTGCAAGGATGATAACATTAAAGGCGTTAGAGGCAATAGGCTAGGAATCCCAAAAATAATGAACTTAACTGTGTAGTCGGTGCGAATATCAAACTACTGAGATACTCCGAAATACTGCATTCTATTGTTACTTACCATCACTCACTCACTAATTCCGACGACATATATGACTTCTTCTCTAATACGAGGCAGGATAGCCACAATGAAATCAATGAAATCCGAAATTCCTTCAGTAACAAGCAAACAAAAGCACTAATTCTACTTATTTGCCCCAGCTCAGAGGGATAATGATATTCATCGTGGTTATAAATATCATTATCATTTCCATCATCATTGCTATCATCAATGTCATTGTAAAAATTATGATCATTATTACCATCCAAATCTGAGTGCCCTGCAGACAAGTGTTCCTACTAATGATAAGAAGATGCAGAGGTATCTTTCTACTACTCGACACTCGAGTACTTGACAGATACAAAACTCCTCAACTACACGTTATGTAAATGTTTAAGTGGCATAATTATTTCTAGAAAAAAACCTTCAGAACCATTTCTATCCCATTTAATCTGACAAATAGTTCCAAATTCTTAAACTTACAGATTTCGACGACAAGTAACTCATGTCATCAGCGATTTGCCATGCGAACTTCATCAGCTGCTGTGATCTCAAGTTTGTTTGTGGTTTGATATCCGGGTCTTTATAATAAGTGTCATTTAATCCACGGCTCTTTCTCAAGTAACCCAGCAGGTCTCCAAAAGGAACATATTCTATCAACACCAGCAGCCGCTCTAAGAAAATAGGTAAAAAATGATGACGGTTTTTATTACGTTAAAGATTTTCTTTACATTTCTTAGTAAAGCTATGGTGCCTAACTAGTCCCCGGTTTCACTATGCGAGGTCATTCTGACCAGCTTGGTACCTATTTTGATGTCACAAAAAAGCTGCAAAACAAAGCCACCATAGACATTTTATTAGGCAGGCTACGCACGTAAGAGTTACCTTTTGGGGTGGGTGGGTTGGGATGGGTCACTAAGTCATTAATATTTGAATTTGTGTAATGCAATAACTTTCAGAAGATTCAAACGAAAATATCGTTCAATGGAGAGGAAAAAAAACCCTGCTCTGTATCTGAAATAAAGTCAGACATGTATTTCGTGGCCTATTGTCATTGGTGGCTGAATAATTGTTAGCAAAAATAAACTGCATTTCTGTCACAAGTATTGCACACTCCTTCGCAACAATTGTTTCCGATTGTTTGGTCTCATCATGCAATGCATTCTCACTATTATTTCTTATTGCACACGTGCTGAGCTCCTTTTCTTGCTCCTTGGATCTTTTGTTTTGCTGCGTCCTCGTTGCCGTCGCCGTCTTGGCTTGCTTAAGGTCCCTAATAATAACGGCCTGCCGTGGTTACCGCCGTTTCCTCACTTTCTTCGTCAGAGACAAAATCGAAATTATTCAGTTACAGCTAGCTGCCTCATACACATTCTTCCGCGTTATTTTGCTGTGGAAAGCAAACCGAACAAAGAAACTCTATTGTATCTCTAATACCCTCTAACCAAAAGCTTTTTGCTATCTCCGTTCTTTGAACAAGAGATAATATTTCAACAAAGAGGAAAGTATCTTATTTTAAAAGCTTTCTTGTAAGCATAGCAACGTGGGCTCCTTCTTTGGCTTTTGTCCATCTGGATTTTGCCTCGTGCGTGCGGAATAAATGATAAAATGCAGTTTCTTTACGTGCTGGGGTGAAGTCAAAGGTAGCTAAAAGTGAATTTGATTGGTACAAAACGTGAAAGCACGGGAGAGTTGCTTAGAAATCATCTAACAGTAGCATCTTAAGTTGCATGTGAGTTTTTGGTAGGATCATGGCGTTAAATTGAGACCGTTTGCTTGAATATGACATTTCAACGGGTAAAAACTGTTCCATAGTGACTGTATCTGGAAATTACCGTTTGAACACAAGATGTAGTTCATGGAGAACTTCGAAAAATAAGGAAACATGTATTCAACATGGCAGCAGAAGCAGAGAGTATATATGTATACGTATAGGAAGTCTGTGTATTAATTTTTCCGTTTTATAGTGCTCGATACGTAGAAGTAGAGCGCGATATATGTTGCGATAGGGGAAAAAAAAAACAGAGAGACTATACTTTCATCCCTACAAGCCTGTTTCGTGATTGCTCACTCATCAGGGAATTTTATTGTTAAGAATATTCTTACCATCGCTTATATACTTTATAGATTTGCATAAAAAAAATACTTCAATTGTTACGCAGTAAAGTTTTGTTTCTTTGGAGGCATTACATTTATTGAGTGATGACAATTCGGGTCGGCGAATGATGAGTAATTTTTCTTTGAGGCAGAGGTTGCATCTTTTGTTTGCGCTGTTTTCGGGCGGTCTTGATGAAAGGATGCGCCATAAAATATAGTATATCCTTGCTGAGTTCGGTTGAGTTTCTGAGTTTTGTGTGTCGGGATGATGCGGTGTGGTTTCTGTATCTAGTCTTGAAGTCGTTTTCTGTAAGTCCGATGTATGTCTCAGTGGTGCTGTTGTCCTTACGTGTGACGGTGGCTTGGTAGATTAGAGATGATTGGAGGCAGTTTCCGTTTTCTTCTGTCGGCAGTTGCAAGTTCTGGTGTCTTTTGTGTTAGTGTTATCTGCGGTGTCATTGATGTGTTTGGATGAATTTAGAATGCGTTTGTTGTGGTTGTCGATGATCTGTTTAGTGTTGTTCATGCAGCTGTAACTGATCTTGATTGTATTACGATTCAATATTTTTCTAAGTTTGTGGTCTTTCGGGAAGAGCTTGACTACTAGGGCAAGGAATCTGTGTCCGATATTAGTTCTGACGTTTTGGCTGAATGGGGGGCTGTGCCAGAGAATGTTGTTCTGTTGTCTGCTTTTTCGGTTGTTAGTCGTGGGTGGTTCGTAGTTTAGAGTGTACCGGTATCCACATTCGTCGAGTGCTTTTTGGTATGGCGGAGCGGCTTGGACGAAGGATGCTTTGTCAGATGAAAGGGATGAGAGTCTTTTGTTGATGCGGGTGGATATGTTCTTTATGGTGGTTGGTGGGTGGTTGCTCTCACGGTGGACGTATTGTAGTGTGGTGTTAGGCCCTATGAAGGGCTGGTGGGTGTTTTTGTTCAGGTTGAAAGTGACGTCTAAGAAATTGATGGTCTGTTTGTTGGCTTCGATCCGTAGTCCATTGTGATTGAAGATGCAGCATATTTATTTTTTTAAGTTTTCTGTGTCTCTCGGTGCGGTGTTTGAAATGACCAGTCCGTCGCCTCTGTAAAGTCCGATGTTGATGTTGAGTTTCTGCAGTTGGGAAAGGAGGAAACTTCCTACTAGCTCGCATATTTCGGCACCGTCGTTGCTACCCATTGTGACGTCAAATGTTATCGCCCTTCTTTTGCCAGGGTTGTTGTTTGTGCATAAGGATTGAATGTTTTGTATGTGTTATGATGTTTCTTTTGTCGTCAGTGATGTTGCCGTAGGCTGAGGCGAAGTCAAGTGCTCTCTTCAGGAGGTCTTGACTGATAGAGGAGTAGAATTCTTCGATGTCAAAGCAAATAAAACTGTAGTGTTGCTTGTTTTTAATGGCTTTAAACTACTCGATCACGGATGCTGTGTTTTTCCATTGGTTGAATTTGGATGCTCTCGTGATTTTGCTGTTGATTCTGTCGAGGATTGTTTGGCTGATTCTGCCTATCTCGGATTTGGTGGTGAAATCCATCCCCTGATGAGCAGACCACCACGAAACAGACCTGTAGGGATGAACTTGTAGTTTAGTCGTCTTTTTCCTCCCACAATATATATAGATTATCATATATATCTCGATTATAGTCTATTATGGTTTGGTGGGAAGTGTTTCTTGATTAGGTTGAGGAGGGTTTTAGCGACGTTGGTTTGGACATTTTTGCTGTATTAGGGGTTAAATCAGTTGATGTTTCGTTTTTTATTTCTTTTCGTGTGTGTGGAAGTGATTTTCTTGCAGTTGTGAAGGCTTTCGTTGAATCCACTTGATCTGAGGGCTTTGTCGTAGAGAGGCTCAGCATTGTCGAATGTTTCTTCGTTGGAATATAAGGCCGATAATCTGCGTTTGATGGCTGCGGATATTTGCTTGATGACAGTTGGTGGGTGGTTAGATTTTGTGTTGATGTAAAGCGGCTCGTCATTCGGTTTTCTGTATGGTTGGAAGAAACCGTTTGTCAAGTTGAGCGTAATATCGAGGTAGTCAACTGATTTTAAGTTGCTTTGAATTGTTATTTTCAGTCCGTGCTCCTTGAAGCATCTTGTTATTTCCTTCCTTGTCCTTTCTGCTTGAGGTCCAGTGGTGTTCTTGAAAATGGCGAGTCCGTCATATCTGTGGAGTCCGATGTTGTTTGTTGTTCCGTATTTGTTTGCAAGGTTGTTCAAGATACAAAGTCCAACTAGTTCGCTTACTTCTGCGCCGTAAAAGCTTCCCATCGTTACGTCAAACATACCGTCGTTGTCTTTTTTCGCCCAAGGTGATCCGTTGTGAAGGAGAATTGATTTTCTGGAGTGCATGATAATTTCAATTTCTTGATTGGTGATCTTGGTGTGTTTCTTGGCGAAGTGGAAAGCGCTGGTTAGTAATTCTTCAGATATGGAGGGTAGAAGCTTTCGATGTCGAATACGGTAAAGATGTATAGATGCTTGTCGGAAATATTTTTGAACCGGTCGATTACGGAGAAGGAGTTTTTCCATTGGTTGAGTGATGTTTTGTTTCTTACGTCGGTGTTGATTCTTTGGAGTATGTGTTTACTTATTCGACCTATTTCGCTTTTGGCTGGGTTGATTAGTCTGCAGGTTGGATTATTGGCGAAGTTCTCTATGTGATCTTTGAGCGATATGAGGGCTTGTCGTTCTGATGTGCGTTCAGCTCGGTCTTTGATGTCGAGTTCTGTTGCAATGGCCTTTTCCTCTTGGTTAATATTGTAAACAATTTCCTTGCTCGCCTTTTTGTAGGTTGTCGTCATGTTGTTTTATATTGGTTTTTCGTGCTGGGTTTTGTCGAGCTCATAGAGGTTAGTTGTGTTGTTGGAGGGGATGAAGGCTTCCGTAGAGCTTGTGATTCTTTGTACGTCCTCATTTAGCTGGGTTTGAAATTCGTCTTGTGTCTTTCTGAATTGGATGTTGTTTACCATGTCAGTGAGGTATGCTTCAAATCTATCCAGATCCTCATGTTGAGGGTAGGGTACTTTCGAGATTTAAATCCGTATTTATTTAAACTAAGTGAGGTATACTTTTCATTAAAATCTGTCCGATTATCGCGTGAGGGTAAAACTCATAGTCACAGAAAACGATGTGTTATTGATTAGTTCAACCTTCAGATATACCACGCTCTACGAACGCATCGAGCGCTATACCGCAAGGATAGACTATAACCAAGACTTCTATACATACATATGTTGTTCATATGGAAGTTCGTATAAGGAAAAACTGCTCATGTGCTTGATGGAACTCAAGAGAAAGGGAAAATAAAGCTTGATCTTCGTAAAAAGGAATAATCATAAGGCATAAATAAGATTTTAGACCAAATATGCCTCATGCAAAGGCTTTGCGTAGTTTTCACCAGTCACCAAAATTAGATTATCCAAAACAAATGCTCCCGTGATCATCTCATGTCGGGCCTTTTGCTTACAGCGTATGACTGGTAAGAAAAGGAGCGGTGCACAGAACAATTTTAAATGGTAGAAAAATTCCCTGACGACCTTTCTAAGCCCGACAAATCACAGCGACGAAGTCCCCTACGAAGGACATGAACCATTGCACTGGGTGGATGAGCTCATCCCTCTTTAACTATGTCATTCTTGGGTTTCGTTAATGTTGGCTTGATTCCATTGAAACATTTTGTGGTACGCTAATTTCATGACCAGATTGGTCGTGAGAGAAAATACTCTTATTTCTGCAAACACACCACACTGCTGTGATCTGATTAATGCAAGATACATACCCCACTGCGGCGATCTGATTAGTGCGAGTAACACACCATTTGATACGCTAAGATAGAGTTTTTATACACACACACACCCATACACAAATAAATGTATATATACATATATATAGATTGACTGCTAGTGATGTTGTAATTGAGTCCACCGTCAAGTCAGTCAATGTTCTCGAGGTGCTATTGCATTGTAAAATATGACATACATCGTAAGACATCTTATCATTCAACTACGTAAAAATGGTGCGAGTGAGGGGACTTCAAATAGCTATGAAGAATCACATTACATTTTTGTTACTGTAGAACGGTTGGGATATGAATAAGGAAAGTGAAGAAAAGCTCTACTCTCACAACCACTTTGAATCCTCGCAGATTATTTCTGTTTTTGTTTCTTTTTTTGATCTAGTAACCAGTTTACCTTTTTTTGACCGGTTTCGGCGGAAAATCGATTTTGATGAATTACATTTTAAAAAAGGCCTTTAAGTAACCTTATAAGCTCAACCCACTACAACCTCCTGATCTCCGTTTTCCAGTAAGTTCTAAAAGTGTGACGTCATACACGAATAAAGTAAACAGCTGCAAGTATCAGCTCACCAGATTCCGTAACACATCCCACAGGTTTGATGACGTGAGGATGTGGTTTTAGCCGCTTCATTGTGTCAAGTTCCGCCATCAAATCTCTCTTGTCAGATTCTGCGGCGTTACCTGGAGATAAAACCAGTTAAGACTATGAAAGGGTTTAATTATGCTTACGCCATTCATTAGTGAGGGATCTTTTCGGTAAAATGTCACTTGATAGAGGAAACTGAGATAAAGTTTACAATATCTTTTTTGTGCACGCTTGTGTCAAGTGCGTGTTATAAGTGTTAATTTCACGAACTTCGTACAGTAAAGGGCATGCAGTAGGAAAAATACCCGCGTGAGGTGGTTTACACACAAATTTGTGTATTTTAACTCCCTTTTACTCAATGCACGCATTTACGTGTACTCTTTCACAAGGACACTATTGATGTGGGGTTTGTATTTCAAAAAAAATGCTAAGTTTAGCGTTCAAAAAATCCGCCTTAACTTAATATTACTTTTGAGTTAGTAATTCGCTCCTTTTATTGAAACGATTTTGACGCAGCACGTCAGAGAACTTAAAAATTGACTTTCACTTTAATTTCAAGAAGAGCCCACCACTGAAATCGAAATGCTGGAAGGAACGGGAAATAGAAAAACCTATCTACGTTGAGGGAGACATTTTTTGATCATTGAAATTGTGGCTTGCGAACACAGGCAAAATGGCTCTCCTGAATGAAAAATTTTGTCACATGCTAGGCAACGATTTCTAGGAACAGATTAAATTTCCTCATTCATCGGAGCACTTATGATTGTGTTGTCATTTAATAAAGGAATCGATGCTTAACAATTTTTTCTTTTTGACTTACAAAACTCCATGAAAAATGTGATCATTCAAATTTAGAGTTAAAAGAAGCTATTTGAAGAAGAGCGGAAGCGGTGGAAATTGATATTTGTCTTAACACCCATGCTTTCAATACATAGGAGACCTAACAAAATGCAGTGACTCGCTCATTCTCGTCTGATTTCTTACGAAGAAGAATGACTCCAATTTGCATGTTTTTCTTACACACAAGATATGACTAACTTTTTGTAGGTTACACAGTTACACAAAGTTAGCATTTCACACTCACACGCGTGCATTTTTAATACACTGAGGTGCGCGAAGTGATGTGCAGTTTGACTGTTGCACACGTGCAGAGCATAGCAGTTGCACGTGCATCAAGTGTGTGTACTGCTGTGAGTATTATCACACTCACAGTTATATAAAAACAGTAGGAAGGATCTTCAAAGCATGGAGAGTAAGAATCAATATTGCCAACATGAAACTTTCAGGAGATGACAAGTTTTAAGATATGTAAGATCATACTTTTGAGCATTTTAATGGCCACTGTAGTTGTCCCAGGCCTCCCTCGTAATTGCTCAGCTGTTCCCTTAGCAACCTGACTAAAAGCACCTTTACCAATGATTTTTTTCTACAGACACTTGATCCCTTGGCACCTCCAAAGAACGTGTTGATGGATGGAGAGGCGCGTAATCAGCCATTAGATGCGCGCTCTGTTTTTTGGTATTTCGTTCGGCACTTATTTCTTTGAGATCCATGTATTCTGCGCGAGGCTAGATAAATTGTCTTACATCTGAGCAGTCGGCCTCCTGATCTCTCATCGGCATTTCATTCTAAGATGAAGACAAAGAAAGGAACAATTTTCTTTCGTTTCACATCTAAACTTCAAAATTTCCTACCTTTCAAGTTTAAACTTCGCCTAAATGCTTAGGGTCTTTTTTTCTAAGGTTAAGTCACCTTGTTTCTCATAAAAGAGTCAATAAAAATGGGAAAATGGAGATTTTCATATAATCAGAACTTTTCTTACATCATATGTTTCTCTGCTGTCTTCATTTTTGTCTAAAATAAAACAAAATGTGAGGGTAAAGTGTTTTTAGTGTTTATAACTGTTTTGTACTTGTGTTGTCACAAGAGCAAATGTGCATTCAGTCCTTCATATGTTATTAATACAATTTTCTCCATCTCAAAACTACATTATGATGATAATAATGACTACAGTTATGATATTAAAAGTATTTATTCATACAAGATAAAATTTCAGCGTGGTCGATGTGGTCGTGTCTAAGTCAGGTCTAAGAAGATAAAGAAAATTCAACAAACTACAAATACATGGTTACAACGACAATTTGAAGATTCCACCAACAGTAAATACTTAGAAATTAAAATGTGCAAAAATCGGAGAGAATTTTATTAATTGTCCAATCAGCTGTTCATGCTGATACTGAAACTTATTTTTCTGCGTCATTCATCTTTTATGTGA
Organism: Pocillopora verrucosa; assembly: GCF_036669915.1. Lineage (NCBI taxonomy): Eukaryota > Metazoa > Cnidaria > Anthozoa > Scleractinia > Pocilloporidae > Pocillopora > Pocillopora verrucosa. The sequence continues at coordinate 12,284,487 of NC_089317.1, forward strand.
GTCATATAACATTAGCAAGAACCTAAAAGGAAATCCGAACATCTGCTTTCAGCATTTCAGTTATCATTGAGAGCTGTAACAAATGCAATCAATAGCAATACCTCGACCTACTGGATGGAGTCGCTTAACAAATCAGTTAATCACAATGGCAATAGGACTCACCTTCGCTTTGCCGTAGTTTCTATCAAAGAAAAAAATGAAAGATGAGGGCAAAGTTACGAAACAAAAAGTGCATAAAAGAATTAGATGGCAACTCAAGGAAAACCAAAAATCATCCACCTTTTTTGTGAAATCAAACCACATGGATAACGAGAATCATATTGAATAGAAGAAGAACTCCGATGATGGATCCAAGTAAAGCGTGTTTACAAGAACATTCACAAATGTTCATTTCTGTAAAACAAAAATTCATAGACCGATTCATTTACACTTACGCACAAAGACAGACTCGAATTTTCATATTCTACAAAACTAAGGTAACGGTCAAAAATAAACCTAAGATTGCTGAAGATGATGTTCAACAAACGTAGAACTGTTCCGCATTTAAATAAACCTGAGGCTGTTCATAACCGGTCTTCTGTTCGTGGAAGATTTACGTATGAAATGCTTTCAATGAGCCATATTTCTAGGATCTCAATGTTAATATGAAACGTGTATATACAATTTTCCGGTGAAAAAATTCTACCAGACAGTCAATATACAAAAAATGATCAACAACAGCAAAGATTTCACATATCGTAATCAAAACATGACGATGGGTTACCACAGCCACCATAGCCATCTAATTGTTGATGTATAATTAGGATGGTTACGTATAACCTAGGGTTGCAAAACCAAAACTATTTTCGTGACCATTAAGAATTTCCTTACGACTTGCCACGCACCTTTACCTGTTGGGTCTTCTGAGGTAATAGTTGTTTTTGTGGTGCTAGAAGGTGCATCAGAAGGTATCTCATCATCAGAAATTCCTTGGATTTATCCCGGGTCAACTGCAAAGTCTCCAATACCTTTGCCTCCAGGTGTAACAGCCTTGCTTAGAACGGACAAAACTTTGCTAATCTCTTCATTTCGATTGAATTCCAATGAGAGATAGACAGTTATACTGCCGCACCTGGGATAATAACGGAACCACGACATAATATGTAAAGAAAATCCCAGGGAAACTTCCAATTTAGCTCATATGCAAGCTGTAATTTTTGGAGACCTAATGAGTGCTTCTAATTCCCTTTTGTAAGCTCTATTAAAGCTTTGAATGACGCAAAGACTCCTAATAGTATACAGTGTTTCCCCTGGTTCATAAGAAAATTCTAAGTAGGAGTATCTGAACCGGTAGGAATTCAATTCGCAAAATGGCGAATGCCGGTTCAGCAATGTTTCACCCAGTGGAAACTACTATAGATGACTCTCTTATAGCCTTCTACAACGAATCACAAAGTTAGAGAAGTATAATATTACAAGCCATCATCATACTTGTACTTTGTAGCTTGTACCGCTTCCAACGACGGAAACTCTAATTTAAGAACATTACCTACCTGTTCAGGGATTAAGAAAAAGTCCATCAATAGTCTTCTCTAGTGCAAATTCGAGTTATAGTAATTCAACATGATGATGATAAATAACGAAGGAGGCGCGTATGTAACGCCGAATACGCGATGATAATCTTGAATCAGGCAAGCCTGAGTAGAATAATTGTTTTAGTAAAGTAAGTTTAGTGAAGTAACCCAAACTAAAACGTTTTCAGCTGAATGGGCCGAAAAGATTGTGTTTACATAAGAGAGGCGATTGAAGAAAGCGGTCATTGGCCAGTTACTCCAGCTAATCAGAATGCTATCAAATAATCTAATGCTGTTACCGCGCTCCAGATTTTCAGGAAATTTTTTAAGCATTTAAGTGCGTAAATTCAGGTGATGAAAAGTACAATTGTCGCAGCCAATTTGCGGTTTGCGAGTTTTTTGTTATCCTTTGATTTAAACTACGTGATTTTGTCCACAATAAATTTATTCCACAGTTAACCAACTTGTACTACTTATTCTGACGTGATTATTTCTTCGATCAGTTGTTGTAAATCACTTTTATTTCTTTTACTTACTTTGGAGTGTAGTTGCTGAAGGGTTCTTGAAGATTATCGCTGCAATCTCTGTTAGTGACGGTTACCTTTATGTTGAATTTATCGTCAGATACAACTTTAGAAAGAAAAAAATTTAAAAATTCACATCCGTAACGTACACAAATACCATATTTTTTTACTTTATGAATTCTACTTTCATTCACAAGAGAGATCATGCTTGAAAAATATTCTGTTATTTCATAATCTTTGTAACATTATCAAAATGAAACGCGACACTTTTCAAAATCGCTACGTCTCATAACATTCGATCAAATGTACTTACTGAGGTGAAACCATTTGAAAACCATGTTTAATTCATTTTCGACTTTGCAGCGATACCAACCAAGGCTGGACTCTTTTATTCGAAAAATCACCTTACTGGGATTATCTTCAGAATTCCAATTCATGACGACATGATCCTTTGTCCAGGTAACTGTTGGTGCTGGGTAACCGTCTTTATAACAAGAAAAGCAAATCTCTTCTCCAGGTTTCTTACTGTCTGATTTCCGGGGTTAGTGATCACCGCTGGATCTTTGATTTAAAAGCAAAGCAAAAAAAGAAAAAAACCAGAAAAATAAGAATAACATTAATGTTTTTCATTATGTGTAACAGGCATACTAACTCGGTGGCCCATAACTGTTACGGAAACACCAAATTCAAAACGACAAAATCAAACTACTAACTGCAAAAACCAAACAACCACGGTAAAAACAAAACCAATCACGACAATTTAAGAGTCACCACGGCAATGGAAAATCGGTCACGGCAAAAGCAAATTCATCACGGCAAAAACTAATTCATCACGGCAAAATCAAATTCACCACGGCAAAATCAAATTCATCACGGCAAATTCAAATTCATCACGACAAAATCAAATTCATCACGGCAAAAACCAAATGACTGGTCGGCGGATTTTGGTCAGCGGTGCCTTTTCGCGCCATAAACGTGACAACCTTCATTTCTTATTCGATGTCGATCTTCTTTGGTCTATTTTCAGTCATTTTTTGCTCAAACCGCGGAAATCCTTCAAGGGAGGAAGAAAAATTTTGCTCCAGTTGTGGAAAAGGTAAGTTATTTCATTTCTGATCATTAGTCGAAGTGATGCATTAATTGTAAGTTTCGAAAATACACGTCACGGGCAAACGACTCGGTCGTTGTGTGCGGTTCAAGAGCAAGGGTTCCTTTGTTTAGCAGTCGTGTATTGTTTGATCTCTTGTATTGGTTCGTTTCTAATAGCACACTAGGACAGTACCATCTTGGGAAGGGTTACACGTGAGTCTAATTATTATTCATTTTATATATGGTGGGGGCGGGGGGTCTTTCTTACAAGCTCAGAACAGTGTCAACATTAAAATTAAAGGTTATCAAGGTTATTTTAATGGCAGATTTTGTGAGTGGAATGCATATATATGTAATTGTATAAGAAGTGAAATAATTATTATAATTATTAGACCTCGAACAAATTGAAGTTAATTTTAACAGTGTAAGTAAAAAATAGAAACATAAAAGTAAATTTTTTATCGAGGGTCCTTTAGAAACTTAAAAGTATTTTTGTTATTGAGGGTCTCTAATTTTCCGTTAGGGGATTTCGGGGGCATGCCTCCCCCAGAATGAGGAAGTTCTTATACCGAGGAGATCCTGAAATCCATAGCCATCAGCATTGTGACCAAAAGGGTAGTCTATTTGAAAGAGTTCCTTGATGGAATTTGTTACGATTAATTGGTTGTCTTTAGTTGTAGTTATCACGTGATCTGTGAGATCACGTCTTTGTACTTTTATTTTATTGGGAAATAAAATGTGAAACATGCAGGCGTGTAGTTTCGTCACTCACAACAGAATTGATGCTTATGGGTTTGGTAATATTATCAAAACCCATTCAGAAGCCTGCAAGGCCCTGTTTGTGAAAGATGCACAGCATGTTGACAGAGTTGATGCTAATTACCTGTTTTCTATATTGCACCCAGTATATTCACAGAAAGGCAGCACAAGAGTACATGACGGATTACCTTCAAGATTTCTTGTTTCACGTCGAAGATGAGCCACATGTAAATGTTTCTGACTATGTAGAAGCTGCAGCAAGCTATGACAATTCTACCACAGGTACAGACGTTGCTCTAACAAACGAACAGTTGCTTTATCCTGACTGCACACCTACTGGTGTTATGGGATGGCTGACGGGCCGGAAGCACAAGCCCATTAGTGGAGAAAAAGTTAAAATTACTGTAAAATTTAATCATTACTGTACCATTGACAATCCAAATCACCGAATCTGTTTTTCTGTTGTTGGAGCTTGTGCAAAAGAAATCACTTTATCTGTTGCTCATATGAAAACAGCTGATGAATTCAATGAAGTGTCTGTGTTAGCACTCTCCAAGGGCCTTAATGCCGGCTATCCCTTATACAAGTATATTGTTAAGGGTCAAGTAAATGATATTCTGTCAATATTTTTAAAAAGAGTACTTTTCCATGATGTTGATAAAAGTAAGAAAATGTTATTATTGGAGTGATGAACTATGCCTAGAGAACCAGTTACATGTACACTGTATTTTCAAGTTACTGTTATTATTGATGCATGTAAAGATAACCATTGGACTTCAATAGCCTTTTGCGAAACCAACGAGAAATTCAATTTGCTAGTTTCAAGATGATCGCATGAATATAATCTCATTTGGAGATTCTGCTTTACTTCAAGTCAAAATTTCTGTTAAAGCAAACAAATGCAGTTATCGTAATTATTGCCTGTTTTAGAAAACCAATGATTTTAACTTTTTGAAAAGATGAGCTCTTTTAGAGACCTTATAGTTTAACTGTTAGCTATATAAGATAATGCTTCACAATATGCAGTTTTCCTTTCATTCTAACTTGCATTAATGTATGTCTTTCTTCTCTTACGATAACAATATCGTCTTTAATGTAACTATTAATTTAAATTATACTTAACATGCGGCCAGCCCCAACTCATATCTACACATGACAGTGACCAACTCGAAAGCTCATCGGCTACTTTGGTCTCCGTACACGATTAAATATTCTTTCTTCTGGTTAATTTCTGTTTGTTTTTTTTTCCTATATCATTGTAAATCATGTTATGTTAAGTTATATTTTCTGTAAACAGTGTGAAATAATAAACTTGAACTTGAACTTGATGGCTTCAAAAATTATCGTTACTGTTAATAAAATGCAGGTGCAGTAGTTATTAAAAAGACCGCTTCATATTACAATTATATTACAATAACCAGTACTGTTATGGTTAACCCATTCTGCCATGGCTTTTTTTATTTGTGTATAAAGCATCCTAAAATGTTTATTTTGATGACAGTCACAGGTCAATCATGATGTCACATCACACCAAAATGATGCCAGACATTTCAAAACACCTGCCATCTTGGATTTCAAAACTTTTTGGAGATGTCATAAAACTCTTCAAATTTTGATTTTAAAAAGTCAAAAAAATATAAGGATGCAAAAACTGTAAAGATTCCAGAAAAAACTCTTTATAAAAAGGGAAAATCTCAATAAAACGGAAGATTAGGCTTAAAATGTACCCAATTTGGATGACCTGCAAAACTTGGTTGTCAAGGACACATTAAGTCAGGTAAGTAAACAATTGACACATCAAAATGTTTCCAAATAATTTTGGAAACAGTCACAAAGTTTGGTCATTATCATTTCAATACTCTTTCAAGCAACATAAGTTTTCAATCAGTGTGCACATTACCTTGCCCACCCCTCCCCTGGCAGAATAGGGTTAAGATTTAAAGCATAACACTTTGATGTGGAAACTTTTAATAAGCCCCTCCCTCTATTAAGTCCCCCTCCCTTACCTCTATTAAGTCCCCCACCCTTGGTGAGACTACTTTTAATAAGTGTACCTACTGCCAAGGGGCTTAACACAGGATATATGGTATTTGATGCGATGAGAAACACAAGAAAACGTTTTGGTCCTTGTCTACTAAAAACTTTTTAATTACTGAATAATTGTGTTGTAGAAAATACCATGAACCAAAACTGCTGCACTGAAATGGTTGAATCATAAAACAGTACATGTATAATGAATAATTGTGTGACAATTACATTACCTGACTGTCATACACTTGCCATGCTTTTTAGAAGCATATCTACATGTTTATTAAACTTCAAGGCTATCATATCCTACACTCCTATATTCTTTTTGTTTGACAGAAGACATTATTTCCCCATTGCAAATCTTATCTTGATCATTTTACTTGACTCGCTGAAAATTTTCACCTCAGACACTGCAAGGGACCCCTCACCATTCACACTAACACAGCTTGTGCACATGCATGGACTTCTTCCAAAAGTCAGAGACATTCTTGACAGGTGGTTTGAGTAATTAAAATTTCAGATTTTGGACAAAATAATGGGCCACTGCTATTTTTCAATGATGCAAAGTGAACACATAGGTTGTTAAAAAGAAAATTAATTAAACACTAGTGCTACCTGCTTAAACGCCATTTTCAGATACAGTCATAAGTTTTCTGTAGATTCAATCTATCTGCCTCTTGCCACTCATTTGGAAGACTGATTCCAAGGGATCTTCTAGCATATTAGAAAAAATCCTGATATTCATTGAAATCGCTCATCTGAACTATGTACTCAGATATATAATCCATTTCAGATTGAGTAACTTTAAACAAAAGGTTTCCCACAGCCCCATGATGCTTAGGCAAATAGAAAAGCGAGTCTGGTCGACCAGAAAAAGTGTTGTGCTTAGACTTCCTAATTCCACGGCTGTTCCAATGTTCTTTAACAATGTTAAAGTCATTCTAAGAGACATTCTATCCTTAATTCAGAGGAAGAGTCTAAAACACCTTCAGATTCCAAAACTCTGAGACAATTCCGCCACCATGTTGACCTGTCTCAAGAATAAAATGACCACCAGCTTTACATTGTAATACTACGTACGTAGTATCGAGATAACTCCAATGGTAGTTATCTGTATTAAAGCAATTGGGTTTTCCGGTTCAAACGAACCGATACTAAAGACCAAACAGTACACCACACCTATACAATGACTCCAATTAAAACAAAGGAACCCTTGATCAACCGCACACAACGACCGAGTTGTTTGCCCGCGACCTGTGTTTATTAATTTATTTATGCATCGCTTCGACAAATGATCAGAAATGAAAGAACTCACCTTTTCCACCACTGAAGCAAAATCTGTCTTCTTCCATTAAAGGATTTCCGTAGTTTGAGTAAAACGTGACTGAAAGAAGACCGAAGAAGATCGACATCGAACAAGGGATTTCGTGAATACGTCAGAATCAAAATCACCCCGACACTGGTTCATGAGGCTTCTTTATTTATTTTTGTACTTGTTGTATATTTAGGAATCAGGTTATTAAGACCTTAAGGGCCAGTAACTTACACAAATTCTCCATAACAGGGTTAATTTAATTAAATGCATGACATTTCACTACCAGTTTTCGGCCCTCTTGCGCTATTCATAAAAATAAATGTTCAGATAACAGGTTCGGCTAAGTTGAAGATGGACGATTTTGCTGACCAACGGCTAAACTTTGCCTAAATAACCACCCTTAGTCTTCAATGGTTAAACGTTGTTGCTAATTTACACCAATTTAATAACCTGGTTCTATGGATAAAGTACTTCGTCCGGAGCGCCTTGAAAGTGATCTGAATAGTGGCAGAGCCTCGAAAGAAAAGAAGTGTTCGAAAGAAACATAGCAGCTCTATCATGAGAAGGCCTCGATAAACTGAAAGTACTGGCCAGTTTCGTTTGCCCTGCGATCTCCCAACACATCGCAGAGTGTATTAATTATGATGACGGTGGAAGTTTTACAAGCCCCTTTTGTGAAGCCTACGAATAAAGATTATGCCGGTCATGTCCTTGCCACAAGACGCCAACGCTCACCCCTTCGTTCAACTGTCTGTACAGCTGCCAATGAAACACTACAATGGCGCTTTTTTGGTTTTTCTCGATAATGCTACTCTGCTCAGGTTAATTAAGGCCTGGGTCACCCTGTCTTTAACCCATATTTTCACAAAATTGAGAATAACTTAGCTATTTTGCAGATTAATTCAAGTTTTGTCTCCGCGAAGCTGCTTCCTCTATCATGGTTTTCGCCCGAAAACATCTTAGCCTTTACCTGGTTCCAACCGCTATCAACGAAAGTAATCCCACAGGTTCCTATTTATTTGGAAAAAAGACAAATTAAAACTGTTTAAGAGGTGCGAATTTTGATAACTCGCAGTCACGTAATTCAACTTAGTGTCCGCCATTTTGACACGCGAGTCACGCGAGTGTTCAGAAGCAATAATTTAACGGCTGATACACTACCAAATACTTATTGGAGCAATCTCAGAAGTAATACAGGCAAACTTTGTATACTGATGATATTTATTTCTTTTTCTCGTTTTCTGAGGTCGATTGCATCTCTGTAAATCCAGGGTTAGATCGCCTTTGACAGTTCTAATAAAACACAATTGCAAATTTGAGCGGTAAGAATAAAGAACGTTTGTAATTTTATCCCAAGTAGTATCATATAACGAGACTGAATTACAATTTTGGCGCAAAACTTGAAAGTTATCGCACTGATTCCTTGAAACTCTTCAAGGTTTTGTTCCCTAACAACGGTACTACTCGATAACGAGCTAAGTGTATTCGTGTGAAACGAAAATGTCTGTCATTTTTAATTATGGATTTGCAAGAGTAGCTGTAAAGGAGAGCTTTCGTAAGGTTGGAAGTGCTTCGGTTGAAACTAACCCTAGTGAAAAGTGGAAGAACTATCTTGCAGCGTTCGAGGGTGACAGTCAGGAAGTCTTTGTGGTCGAACGTTCCACCTACGTCAAGAAATCCAAAGCAATTTACAGCTCTTTCCGAAAGATGAACTCAAAAGCCAGGGCCCAGTACCAAGACACGTTTTCAATGGTAAACTGGAAAGCTCTTAATACAGCGCAGAAGAAACAGCACACACTGTCAAATTGTGGAGGTTTTCAAGTGCACTATTATGCCATCCATAATTTTTTCCCAAGTGGAGAAACTTTCAAAACCCGAAAACTTTTAAAAGAGGCCCTTATTGAGAGTGGGGTGAAGACACAAAGTAAAGTGAAACCAACGCAAAACTGCTGTAAAACACATTTATTCAAAAGTGAATGGCCACTTTGAGAAAATATTTAAAATAAGCTTTGCTGAAGCACAAACAAAAGTGAAGGAACTTCAGCTTATAGTATTCAACTTCAAAATAGAAAGACGCAATTGAGAAAAAGCGGCAGCGTCGAGGGAGAGCACGCCAAGAAAAAAATAAAATCCAATGCTAATGTCTAGTCCATCTGGAGGAGGAGTAATGTTTCTAGTTACTTTGCAGTAATTTGCATGCCAAACAATGAGATCAACAATCTTCACCTTTACTTGTGTTGCAATCTAGCATTTATTTAAGCACACTCTCTATAATATATTTGCCTTCATTTTCCAGTTTTTTTAAAAGGAATGCAAGTACCAAATAATCCACTGTAAACTTAATCAATCATACTGAACTTCTTCCAACCAATGGAGAGAATATAATACTGGGAGAAGGATCGTATGGTCGATGCCTTTTGAGACAGTACACACGATTTGATATAAAGGTTGTGAAAAAACAGTCTCTGATGCAGGACACCACAGAGATAATGAAGGAGGCTCACATTATGCAGGCACTCGCGCATAAAAATATCCCAACCATAAAAGGTGTGCAGCTTCAAAAGCAGCCCATTTCCTTAATAATGGAGTTTAAAGGGGAAGACAATACATCTGTAACAATAAGCAAACAATTGTCTTGTCAGAAAAACAGTGCAACAATACAGAATGTGCAAAGCTAACTCATAACAAATGACTGGTTAATTATTTCATGATTTGACAGAAGCCCTTTCACATATTCACACAAAAGGCTTTCTTCACTGTGATTTTAAGGCTAATAATTTTCTTGTGAGTAACAAACATGGCTACTAAGCATGTGACAGCTCCTTTCCTCCTGCAAAGAATTAATGAAGCCAGTGATATTTTTTCCCTTGGTAAAATTCTGTTCAAAGTAGGTGTTAAGAAAAACATTCCACTTTTGGTTTCCATGGCTCAAGAATGTTTGGATGCCAACCCTGTAAGAAGACCAACAACAACAGGCATTATGGCAACACTGGCTTCCATAATATCTCACTGAATACTATAAGCTTAAGCAGGGGTTTCACATGCCTGACACTGGGCAAATTGACTGGCTGGGAACATAATTTTTCCTGCATGTTGTGACTGACATAAATCAGAATCAAAACATATTTTGCTTGCTTCCTTGTACATTTCCCATCACCTCAAAATCTTAATGAAACCTCTGCTTAAGAAAGTAATAATTAACACTCTAATCAGGTAAAGTGACCCTAGCCATGTCATAGCAGGAGTCTTTTTATTGGGCTTTGCAAGGTTAAAATTACTATGTATGTGCATGTCTTTAGCAAGTTTATGAGTGCTCTTGGTCCAAACTAGTTTTGTACTTCTGCTTTACGAATTGTGAATGAATGTTAGAGGGAAATTTTTAATAATGCACAGATAGGTGCTCTAGGGTCCATCAGGTACAAATTACTTCATAGGTCATACTCATGTCTATAATTTTACATCGCTGCTATATAACATACATGTACCGATTTATTTCCCAATTCCTGCCAATTATTGATCTATGAAATTGACTTTAGGCAAGCAACTGGCAGATCAAACTTAAAAACCAGAGTTTTAACCAGTTAGGCCACCATAGCCTTCTAGCAAGAATATTGACTTGGAAGAGCAACAAAAAAAGCAAGAAATACAATTTTAAAATTTTCCTTTCTGACTTTGTAACAAGGGCAACCTATCCTGCTCTTAAGATGGCACATCTTTTATGAGTAGGGCTGAGAAGATGACACATCTTATACCAGTTTGTGTTTGCTCTTGTCACAAAAAAAAAAAAAACAGTGGCCCACTTGGGGCAACAGTAAGCACTAGTAATTAGTCATGTCTTATCAACAAAGAGAGAAGGCTATGGTCAGAATCATATGCATGTATCAGAACTTTTGTGATGCATTTGAATTAAAAGATACTCCACTGGTGTAGTGGGTAGAATATTTACATTCAAATAGACACATATATCAATTACAAGTCCATCATTGACAATGAGTGTTGCAATTATTACTGGTCAAAACTTAAAAACTAAACTGTTGACTATAATTAAAACTGATATAACATGATTTAAAAACCAAAAAAATGCCTCATAAATAACACCATTAACATGCTTGTAATAAATTAGTTGTGTGGAATAACTGGAAGGACCTCTTCAAGAAAACAAATAGGGATAACTGTAAATAAAACTGGTTTTAATCAAGTAGATTCCCTTTGGAATCTGCAAGGGCTGGCTGGTTTTCTGTGTGAGTAATTAAAATTATTATTATTATACATTTATAGCAATTCAGTAAGGGACCTCGGAATAAACTAACACACATTAGTACGGCTTTTTTTCTCTTAGTCTTCAAGGGACAATTTATGACAAGACAATCTGCATCTTACATGTCAGCAATTAAACTTACCTAACAATTGCTTTGGGGGATTACGTTTGTCAGTAAATTCATCTGCTTCTTGGAAAAATTGTTTCCAAAGCATTCAAAAGCCTAATTTTTGATGAACACCATAAGTTTACACATCATGATGTGATAGAGGATTTATAAAGCTAAATTTAATTTCAAAATTGAATGCTATATCCACAATGAAACTTTTTTCTACGCATTTTTTACAAAAATAGTACTTTTTTCTATGCAAAAGTTACAAACATTGTAAAAGGCTATTGAGCTCTAGAAATGAGCGCTATATTATAAATTCATGTTGCATTGTATTTGCAGTGAAATCAATGAACATGTTGAGAGCGGTGTTAAGAAGTCTTCGTAGGTTCAAAAGGGTTCTCTTTGGCTTTAAGATAGCGATATCATGCCATTTTTTGAGGAAATGAAGATAGCAAAGAAAATATTATTACCTTCTTTTGATGTCTTCCTCTAGATTGTCGGATTCACCAGCGAAGATGGGAAAAACCAATGCAAAACCGACACTTCAAAATGGCGGATGCCGTTCACGAACTACGCGATCTTGATTCCAAGTAACTATGGTTACTCGCGCAGTCCACGCGAATTCCGCGAACCTTGCTGGGGGGGCACTGGAGGCGAAAATCATTTTTGACCCAGGCCTTAATTAACCTGAGTGGTGCTATTTACACCTGGTGAGGTGAAAGTGTGATGATGAAGTTAGACCACGCCAAGAAGCCCTACAGTGCGACGATTACGGTCGGCCATATGGCCTTTCTGACCATATGATCGACTTCTGTGTAATCAAAGTCTTCATGGCTTTGTTAGAAACCAAGAAAAAGTTTCTCAAGCTTACGAAATGTCCGTGGGTAAGAGACTAGTACATGCTAAACGAACAACGCTTTATTTTTTTTTTGTTAGAAACGGAGAACGCTTCCCTTTGTTGTTAGGAACGAACAACGCTGTAAGAATCTTCATGGTGTTGTCGGAAACAAAGAGCGCTTTAGTGATAAAAATTTCTCAACGTTATTGCCTATTTACAGTCCGAAATTCTCATCTTTTTAGTATTTGTTTCTTCGGGCGACTTGACTTTTTTTTCGGACGACATTGCTAAAATTTCGGGCAACATGACTCAAGTCTAGGGCGACATGACTTCGGACGCGATGGACCGTTTATAGTACTTCAGTTCAAATGTTTATATTTTACCGAGATCAAGTGGTTGCAGACAGGAGGTTGTGAGGAAAATGATTCCAATTTGCGAGATTTGGCCGTCCAGATCTTCTGGATGGCATAGAGAATGGTCTATAAACACAAAAATTTTTTGATTCTGTCTTTCAAACGTCCGTTGAGTCTCCCTAGAATTTCTTCTAGGATGTCTGTTTTCATCCAGGCTTTGGGTTGATTAAAATATCGGCATGGCAAATCTGCTTTATCAGCAATGCCCCTAAAGCATCTCGGATTTGCTGATTTGCTAATGACGATAGGCTTTTCATTACCACCACTGGCATTCACGAAAAAAACACAAGTCAAACGCTCTTTCGATCTTTTTGTGCCCGTGCAACTACGTGACTGGGAAGGGCTCTGAAAAACTGAGCAGTCTCGTCCATATTCCAGATGGCGCCCATCCTTGTAAAATACGTGGAAGTCGTTTCTTCCATGAGTCGACTGTATCCTCGCCCATTTTTACATATGTATTTGGCCTTTATACCATTTCTATTCTTAAATCGATCGAGCCATCTGTTCGAGGCCTTGAAGTTTTCCTGAGACAAACTCAAAGCGTCGGCATTCGCCTCGCTTTTTCCTGCAGCATTGACCCTGTGACTGGTATGTTTTTGCTCCTCCCCTTCCAGAACCAGTCTAATAACGTTTTTTCAATTTCATCGTTATTTACTCCTCTGCACCGTTTCTTTTTGCTGCTGACATTTGCCTCAAAGTCTTTTATAATCTCTTCTTTCTTCAGCAGAATGCTCTGAATTTGGGTTTTATCACACTGAATTTTTTTCTGCAACTTTTCTCTCGCCCATGATATGGCATATCTATTCACCGAGATTTTAAGTTAGCACACAGAGATACAAAAGAGGCTTTGTGAAAGAAACCAGGGCAATAAAATTGAAGATTCAGGAGAAGCATGTGACATCAACTAGTTTACTGATGATCTCACCTGAATTCATTCTAAAAAGAGAGCTCTGCAAAACTTCCGTTTTATCTTCTCACGCTTGAATTAAAACACGAAATTCAATTATTTGCCGGCAGGTTAAGGAGGAAATTAAAGCGATGGATATATGTTACATAAAAAGAAACCCCTTACAATAAAAATAAGGCCGAAGCATATTACCTACATGTCTACGCTTCTGAATACTGGTTTAAGAGTTATTTTTTAAGCAGTTATCTACATATGTAAACTGGGTGCAATATGCGGTCGTAAAAGCAATGTTATTCTAACCTTCCTCCTTGGGTGCCTTGGGTATCAAATACATCAAATTCAGTACCACCAGAGTCATAAGCCAGGCTTTTGGGGCTACAAAATAATATCATCAACGAGTTATAGCAGGCAAATTTATCGACAGTCAATTAAGTATAGTTTCCTAAAATCGTATGGAATTGTTAAACGATAAAAATGGGAATATGTCTAATCTAAAAATATTGTAAGGGTTCCCTATATTGGTGTTGGAAGAATGAATGGAAATAATGTATTAGCATAAGCCATTCCGTAATCATTGTAATAAGCCACTTGATTATTTCTTATTCCTTTTGGCGGTCTTATCTTACATATGGAGTTTGGTCACCTTTTCCTTATTATGATCGTGTATTTGACATGGAGACAGATGTTTTTGCGTAAACTGCGGTTTGCGGCTAGTTACCGGTACCTTTTCATTATGTTGCTCAAAAAAAATAATTAATTACTAAATGACTCTACCCTATCCCGATCAGGAAAATAGTTTTCAGTTTTTAATTTAACACGTTCGACACCTTTTCTTAGAGGTGATTTAAGGTGTAAATGTGAAGTACTTTCATCTTCCACACTGAATTTGTAATTAGATAACTTATACGAATAGCACGTAGCTCTCTTAGGGGCGGTACCTCGGGTACGCCCTTACTTCTCCGAATTTTGTGTTTACTCTGCTGTTATGCAACAACCTTCAAGGACAATTTTTTTAGGATGCCTTTCCAAGTATGATTCTAATTCTGTTACTAAGTTTATTATAATTTTTATATTGTCAATCTTGTTTTTGTTTTGCTCAAGCTTGACTGTAAGACCAAGAAATTCGAGTTAGAAAGACATTTCGTAAAGCGTAAACATCGCGAAGGTATCCACTTAGTATGCGAACTCCGTTCTGCGTAGCCCAACGTGATTCGCTATTTAAGTGTAAAAGCATGACGAAGGTTAGAGATTGACAGCTCTGTAAGTGTCACCTTTATAAACGGTGACCCTCACTTTCCTCGGGAGATCAGAGCTAGTCCTCGTTGTGACAACTAGCGTAAAAGGATACAATAAAGAAAAAGTCAACAGAACGTTGATGTACTGTATTCTGCCTATTTTGGTGTCTTCTCTAACTTTCTTACGCGTTTTTCTCTACTCGCTTTACGCCTTTTACTTCTTGCTTTTTCTTTTCAGCCTATTTTCACTCAAAACCCTCTCTCCACGAACTTGAATTATAACAATTTCCTCCCGTTGACAAAGCTTTAGCTCTGCCGGTATTACTGTTTTGCGAGTTGATTAGAAATTGCAAAATACAGAGAATTACTGTTCAACTACGACCTCACCAGTTTGACTTCCCGCTCAAAACGCAGGTTGCAAATTATTTGCTTACGCGGCTTCACATCTACGAGCCCACGCGAAGCTCTCATGCATATAATACCTAATCGTGTGCCCGCGATAAACTGCATTAGAGCTACTTCATTAAAGTATGCGCACTTCATTGTTATCTGCCGGTGTCTCCTGGCGCACACTAATGGGGTATCCAAGTTACGAACGCAATTGCGCCTGCGCATTAACTTCTCCGCCGTTCCATCTTGTAATAGTTAAGATAGTGCCCGCAATGCAGTTGGCCGCGCATGATAAATGTGGCACCCTGTACGGTCGGTCGTACGGTCTCAAGTCCAAATTTTTTCGACTTGAAATGCAATAAGGAAGTTGTAAGCTATTGTCCCAGTCATTTAATATGCTCGCCCACTACCGGTCGCTTACCAAAAAGTCGATTAAACAAAAACCATTCAAACACTATTTGGTGTGAATCGTGGTACTGAAAGACATTTTTCTCCATTTCAGAAAGCGCAATTTAACACAAACACGTGCGGGTGCATCAAGTGGAAAGTTCAGTTCCTCATTCGTGTGGGGCGCTATGTCGCATTTAGACACAAGT
Organism: Pocillopora verrucosa; assembly: GCF_036669915.1. Lineage (NCBI taxonomy): Eukaryota > Metazoa > Cnidaria > Anthozoa > Scleractinia > Pocilloporidae > Pocillopora > Pocillopora verrucosa. The sequence continues at coordinate 12,300,504 of NC_089317.1, forward strand.
GAAGTTGAAGTTCTTTCTTGGATTAGAGGGTATCACGCCCATAAAGATTACTGGGAGATTAAGATTGGGGAAGTCCTGAAGCTACAGCATGAACCAACAAACCAGCAAGACAAGAGTGCTTTTGCAATAATTAAGGATGGACATGTAATTGGCCACATACCTAAAGGAATAGCGAGCACGAAGCTGGGAGTGGGAATTATTCGGCATTTCCTTACAAAGCCGGGAAGCAAAGGAGAAGTTGAAATCACTGGAAGAGCAGTAAACAGAGGCTGCGGATATGGAATGGAAGTTTCTTGTATTTATAAATTTAAGGGGCAGCCAAAATACACAGAACTGCTCAAGAACCTATATATGGACAATAATCTTTCAGTGAGGAAAGAAAAACGCGGGGAAAACGGCGATGTGAACAAGATCGACCAAAAGCGGGAGGCAGAAAGAAAAAAAGCAAGCCGGCATGTTAAATGTTCATGTGCGATGACTCTTATGATGCAATGTCAACACCGACACTATGTAATTAGTGCACAATTGTTCATTAAGACTCCTTTTCCTTTTACATGACATGAGCTATTTAATTGCTGTTTTAATGATAACAATATGACATGTAACAGATATTCACTCACGATTTATTTTCTATTGCCACTTATCTGTATTAGTGGTCGTATTAACAAAGTTAAAAACGAAGAAATAGGCACGTTGGGAATTAAAAAAGTGGTCGTTATTCACTTCCATGGACGATTAACGCACGAGGATTTACGGCTGCTCAGTCAGTTTTGAATGGCAAGGAAAGTCGTTCGTAACTTTGATACCCTATTAGTGTGCGTCAAGAGACACTGGCAGATGACAATGAAGTGCGCATACTCTAATGAAGTGCTGAGCTCTAATGTGGCTTACCGCGGGCACACGATTAGGTATTATATACACGAGGGCTTCACGTGGGCTCGTAGATGTAAGTAAATTCGAAATGTATGTTTGAAGTTGTGAATGTCTATTCGTTTCTTTGTCACAACGGCATGTGTAAAACTTATCTTTTTTCCACCGAAAAGTTGAAGTCAAATGAGGCATTTTATCTAGACACAAGGGATTTAATGCGGCGTTTATTATGGTAGACATGTCCAAGCAAATACTTACCGAAAGTGTATTTGTATTAGAACTCACAACTTGACTCAACGTTTTGCAACGAAAAAATTGTTTTGGCTAATTCGGAAATTAAATGAATGAACGTTACATTGATCAATTTCACTGTAAAAAAATGCCTCACGTTTTTCTCTTCTTAGTTACTTTTTTTGAAGGACTATTAATTAAATCACAAACGGTTTTTAGGTCGCGCGTGATGTTGACTACACATTTTTAAAATAACACGTTTGCCACCACAAAATTCCTTTCCGAACCATTTTTTTTCAGGAAACCAATGCGGTTATTTTCACCTGATCATCGCGATCTAACTATTTCCTTTCACTTTTTCGTTTCTCCCCACGTGTATTTTTTTGTTGGATCCAAAGTTTCTGTTATTTTAGGTAGTAGTAGATAGTAGGAGGGGTTTTTTTGATGGAGTATACAAGTACCACTTTGACGTGGTTTCCCCGATTCTCTCGTCGCTTGGATGATTTTAGTTTGTAAACAATAAGAAGGATTTCCGAACGCTTGTATCGCATAAAGTAAGGAAAAGAAGATTAAATTCTTAGCTATTCCAATGCGCAAGACAAATGAAAAAAGGATTTTGGAGAAAGATTAAATCTTCGCTTTATTTTATTATGAAATATCCCAACTGTTTTTAACGCAGACGCTTCGTTTCGGCGATAAGGGAAAATGACGGAACCTTTATTCTACCCTTGCTGCACAGTCAGTATTGTCCGCTATAATCATAGATCTGCGATCTTCACAAATGTTCAATTGTGTGGCTCTGGTTTTTCTTTTTACACATTTCCCTCGGTGTTTACCGGCAACTCCACCATGAACACAACAAAGAATAACTACAGCCAGCACGGCCAAGTTTATGGACGACTTCTTCACGCCGCCATGCAAAGTGTAAAAAGAAGTACGAGAGTGTAAACTAACTCATAGTGGGTAAAGTGCACAACAACTATGTGTATAAGTCTCGGTCTTAGAAACTTAAAAACATCTTCCTTATAAACTGCGAAAAACTACGTCTTCTCTGATCAAGTCAGTTCCATCTGCCTTTGATCTCGAAACACCACCAAGAGTTAGTAACTCCCCACCTTATGTGAGGTTTCCATATTTTTCAGCTGGTTTCTTGAGTCAGTTAACGTTGGCCTTGCAGCCGGGTCATTTTTCCGACACCTCATCATAATCCAATACCTGGTTTTTATAACATAGAATGCAGTTTTTAAACATGAAAATACTCAAATGTTATCAGGAAATAAACAAGAAAGACATTAGTCATGTGAAGCTCAACTCAAGGTGTTTCGGAAAGAGTTAGAGACGGATGATAAATGACAGATGTTTGCCCTGATATATTTGGCTTTAGCTTTTAAATAGTGAGGTCTCGAGGGAAAAAACGGGTGCACCAGCGTACGACTTATCGACACGTTGTGGTCTAGGCATTCTGTATCGCTGCTGAGGTAAGTTGGCAATTTTCTTGCCGTCCATTCGTCCATTCCCAACAGGAATTACGGTTACAGAAAGTGGGACAGTGTTTGTATCTTCTGGCGAAGAACACTCACTCTTTAGCTTGAAGGAAGGAGATCCAAGACGACATGCCTCGCATTTACCAGAAGGACTTTTCGTATTTCACTTGGCCAAATTCATTTTGTTCGGAGAAAATAATCAAGGGTGAGCCTCCGAATATTAAGAGACGACCAACTAAGCAGTCGCAAATCAGCGAGGGAACAGGAAGTAAAGAGGAGGACAGAAGACGAGAAGCCGTAATGCGAGAGTTTGTCGGAGAATATGGAAAAAGTGTATGACAGGAAAACGTTCGCTCAAAGACGAAAGAGTTGACTGGCACACTTCCATATGCCCTCAGCATACGTCCCTCTGTCATCACAGCCTCATCAGAAGACTGCCACGACGTAACAACAGCCTGCCAAATAGAGGATGCTAATGTCGTACTGCAGGGTAGAACTGTGCGGGTGCAAACTGTTGACCACAATAAGGATGTCGTTGCTGTGAGACAGAACCGCAGAAGAGAGATTTCGCCATTCTGGCTGGCTGTTCTCTTACAAGACGTCCAATTGGAAGTAGATGGAGGCAATTTTTTACGAAAAAAAGTGCAATTTCAGTGGCTGAACCAGACAAATGACCCTCTTACGCACACTCTCGGCGATGTATGTGATCGGAAATCACCCAATTGTATTCTAACCCGAGTTTTGGGATTCACTGCCGAGGGTTCAAGCATCACTCTAACGACTGAGGAGGACAATAGGCTCTGCAGGCTTGCTAATGGTGACCTTGATGACGAAGATGTTGGAGATGATGAGGACCAAACTCGAGAGGATGAGGCAGCTGGGGAGAGTGAAAGGGAAGTGTCGCTCCCAAGATTAGCAGGAGTAGGCTTATCAGGGCGACGGACCACATGTTTCCAATTATGATAAACTTTGAACAAGTTATATATGGATATTTATGGGAGCCAGGAGAGGTCTATTTATAGATCGAATGTTCGGCATTTAAACGTAACCCGCTTTCTTTGACATTTGGCATTTGGAATAACAAATTTAAGATTTCATAAGGCATCATATCTCGGTACGACTAAGATAAGATATTACCAGATTTTAAGGTCAAACAACATTTTCTAGAAAAGAAAATAGTGGTGGGCTATCTGAAACCTTATAGAATCATTGCTCTGAAGGATTCATAGCCGACGTAATGCGACATGACTTGGCTAACCTTTTAAAGAAAAAACGACGCATAGAAAAGAGGATCTGTTATTCTTCAAAAATTACCGTTTAAATAAAGATCTTTCGCGATTTTTCAAAGGTTTAAGAATAGTTGAATTGGTTTAACACCGTTTTATGCGCAATCTCGTAGAACATCGTCTATTACATCTAAGAAAACAAGCTTTTTTGTCCGCGATTTACTCGGGATGGTATTAAAAAATTATATTCCAGTTTAAATTTTTGCCTCAATACCATGGTTTTTGTTTAAAAGGAAGTTTAAAAAGTAATTTTGAGATGATAGGAAAATATTTTCTGCCTGTTTTCTCGGCAGTTCTAAGTCAATTTTACTTTTAAAAAATCAGTCATCTTTTCCCAGTTGGAACAACGATATGCTGTACTAGGAAAACTTTTCAGTCCTACAGTTATTTACAAATAAAAAATGATAAGCAACGATTTGAACTATTAGTTCTTTGTTACTGTTAAATCACTTGAACAACCTCGAAGAACCTGTATGAAAGAAATGCGGCCTCGCCTCTTCAGAGTTGCTAACAAGATGTAGAATGAATAGACATTAGACTTAAGAGACGGACAGTCTCAACAGGTATTCCCACAACAAAAATTTATCCCTTAATTTGCTGTTTTTACACTTCTCACAAATATCAAATGTTGTTATGGAAATATAAATAGACAAACTTGCATTCACAAACATGTCCTTCAATAGTGAAATCCGCCATTGAAGTCATTCCTAGAAAACGAAATGCGAAAATTAGGGGCAAACCAGAAACTAAAGTCTAGAATCTTTTGCGTTTTGGAATCCGGAATCCAGCACCTGGAATCCGGAATCCACAGCGTGGAATCCAGAATCTAATACTGTCCTGAATTACCCTACATGGGGTGAGTGGGTTGTGTATGGATTTGTATGCAGAAAATGGAGCTGCACTATTGGTGGGAATATGGTAACGAGAAAACAAGAATAAATTAGTTGAATGAAAAGCGCTCCTTTATACTATGGGAAGTGAGAGTGCCGAATTTAAAGATACATTTTTGTTCTATAGTTTTGCGGCTTTACGAACTGCCTAGATGTAGGGAAAGGCCGCAAACTGCAATATGTTGCTTAGAATGATAAGGGAGATTAAAGTGTCTAGCGACTGGTTTGGCTACGTCGCAAAGGTTTTCTCGGAATCAGGGTAACCTAGTCGCCTTCCTATTTCACCAATGTATAATTTTTTGCAATACGTGCAAGCTATGCAGTAAATGACATTGGCGAAGGTGCACGTAAAGTGATCAGTGATCTTAATGGATCTCTAAGGTCCTGATATTTTCTCTACGTTATGAATGAAAGGACAAGTTTTGCATTAAGGGCGAGCGCATTTGAGAGTTCCAGGTTGGACAACTGTTTGAAATGAACTTCTGACAGTGGCCACATTAATATGAATATCCTGTTCCACAAAAAAAAGACGAGTAAAGAATTTATTGACTAATTAAAATTCCAACAATAATTAAATTATAAAAAAAAATCATGTTAACGGTAGTGATGATAATAACAGTTCTAATATACCAGTAATTTAAAGAGGCCAGATCATAGTTTCATCACGATTTCCTATGTTTCTTTTTATTTTGCCTGTTAATTATAAATAATTTCTTATTTTATTGCAATTTCATTTTGTGAGAGGTTTGCCTGATACAACAAGGCATTCTGCGTTCCAGGATATTCCCCCTTTCGCTGTCCCGCCGTTCCTGTGTTCCATCATTCTGTTGAATAACTCAAGGTATCGTATTTCGCAACATGCAAGCGTTACGAGGTACCTCTTTACCTGGCCATTGATTGCAAAAGAATACCGTGTGTTTTTTAATGCGCGCGTTTATTCGTCTCATTACAGGATTATTATGCGAAGGAATAGCTGTAGAGTGCCATTACGAGAACTTTTTTTTTTGCGCAAATATTTAGCTCATCGTATGTACAAACCATTTCCGATAGAAGACAAATTTCAAAAAACTTAAAACTCGGTTTTTTCGGGCCCTAAAGTGCTCATATTTTGTCTTAAAAGTGTCCCGTGGACTGGTAACGAATTAGCCGGTGATGACGCAAAGAACTGTGAAAACTCTCAGTTGACACTTACAAATATCTTACATCTCTTGTAATTTTGTATCAGTCAGCTTTGAAATACTCTTGAAATCATGTCCCATAGCGATGTCTACCTGCCTTTGGTAAGCTCTATCGAGAACTGTGATACATCGCACTCAAGCAGTAAAGAAGAAATGGAAGTAAGGTTCAGCCTTACGAAGGAGAACCGTGTGAATCAAACGAAGATTTCGTCCAAGAGTGACAAAGACAGTTTCTCCCTCGTGGTGTTCAGGTCAAGATTATGACCCAAAAAAAAACCCCCCCGTTACGGAATGTTTAGTTTTTAGCATTTGTGTTTATTTTCTATGTGGAAATCTAGGTTTAGAATAGGTATAGCTGTGTTCGTTTCTGTTGCCATAACATTTTCAACAAAGGTTTCGTTGCTGTAAAGTAACTCCCTCAGCAAACCAAAAGAATCAGTCGTATCTCAAGGCACGATGATTTTTCGCCCAGAAGTCATCCGGCAGTTTCCTCAGAGATTGCAAAGGCAGAGGCTATCGTCGCCAAGCCGGTCAAACGGAAAAGAGAGGGAATTTACAGTCATCTGATTCGAGTTAATCTCAAATTTTTCTTTAAAGGTACCATCCAAAACGACCAAGTTATTCGAATAATCTGATGCCATTACAAGCGTTTTTTATTTATTGTTTTAACAAAGATACACTTTTAGGCTAAATTAAACGATCAGTTGTTCTTATGAACTTACTTTCATGACACCTGTGAACATATTTTGAAGTCCTAAAAAATGTCATTACCGTCCGAATCCATGCCTCACCAAGAAAATAACTCGACATATTTGCATATGAAATCAGCCCTATGTTTATTTTGTTTGCGTGGCCGTACACGAAATTACCAGTAAGCATTTCTAGTATGTAGCTGGAATTAAGTAAACTGAAACGTATTAATAGTATCGATCAACAGTGAGGTTCTAAAAGGAACCAAGAAATATATAAGCTAAATGCATGGTAGGAGGATAATGTGAGTTTAAAAAGTCACGATAATTAGAAAATATGACAAAAATATAGAAAAGAAATGGTAATAGGACTGAGTGGAGTCCTATTCGGTCTGTAATCATGTGGGTGATAACAAAATCGGACCACCGCGCGGCAAGAGTCCGATTTGCTTATCACCACTCGTTACCAATTAATCATAAAAATTACAGCTAACGAGAAAAGAGGAATAGCCAGGTTATGAAAGAAAGGGAAAATTTGCATCAAGAGACTGACAAAGGAGGCGTAAATTGTTGAATGGTTGTGATTGGTCGATTTAAACTACAACTTTAAATGTGATGGGATAATTGAACTGCATGATCGCAAACTGTCCAATTTCAGCTTGGCAAGTGAATTGGTGATTTAGTGGAAATGTTAATGTTAATAACGATGATAATAAAGAAAATAATAATAGTCATAATGATAATAATGATTATGACAATAAAGATAACCACCTGCAAAGGGATGATCTCCCTCTATAATAGCCTCTACCTGCCTTGCTTTCTTTTTTTTAACCAATTCTAAAAACTTGGTCACTCAGACGCACATTTCTGATAAAATTAACGAATACCAAAACATACATAAGCATGCAATATAACTTTACATACCTAGTCAACAGTTTGAAATGAACCTTGACAGAGCAAAACTACCTGTCATTTTTGACCAATATTTTCTCATTTTTTATTTTTGTTTAATATGTTTTGTTTTGGCTATGCAAACGCCTGGTTTATACTAAAACCGATTAAAGGAAAACAAAATTATTAAAACTAACTAACACTACAGTGTGAGTACTTCACTAAAATTAGCTTGAAATTCATCGCCTTGTGATCTTATATCTTTTAAGAACTTTAGCCGAAGAGAGGAGAGTAATTCCCCTCCTCGAATTCTGACAACTTGTCACCGCCTTCTCCACCAAATCTTCAACGTTTGCATACAACTGCTTGTCGTAGATTTTCATATTGATCAGCCTCTGTGGATAAAAGAAAAGTATAAGAGGATTTCTCTAATGTCCATCAAGAATTCTTTATTCCTGCATGACTTTATTTTAAATGCTCAAACGCTTGGTAACCATGAACGAAGTCTTCAGTTGTACTTAGTTGGCTGCTTAAGCAACTTTATAGAGAGTACAGGCACATAGTTGCTGAGTTTATCATGATCCCTTCGATGTTATTAAAATTTTATAGGTAAATAACTCGACATATTTTATAATGATCTCTCATAAGATAACTGAATGCAAAGAGTTTACCTTATGTAATGTTTCCATTGCTTTGAGCTGGTTTCTTAGATGAAAGAACGTTGGTCTTGTAGCCGGGTCATCTTGCCAGCATCTCAACATTATGTCATACCTACGTTTCATATAACACAGGTTGGTACTTGATGTACGTATAGTACATTTGATCAAATTGAAACGAAACAAGTGGGCTGTTTTCACGATGAATTCATTGTTATCACACAAAATTTTTTAACTTGTTATTTTCTCGAATGTGGATATGCTAATCGTATGCTAATATATATTTCAAATTTTAAACAAATAATATCTCCATAGAGTAAGGAATGAATTCAATTAAAGTCGTAGAATCATAGGCACAATAACATTTTCAGGTCTCATTAGAGTGTTAGCCTCAAATAAACTTTACCGCTTACAATTTATCATCCACATGTTGTGGTTTAGGCATTCTGTATCCCTGCTGAAGTAAGTTGGCTATTTTCCTGCCATCCATCCGCGGATACGGTGAACCGCCTGATATAAAGAAACTCTGGAGACTATTGCATCACGAGCATAATTCTCTAGCTATGCATGGATTTTTATACGACAACATGAGGAAATGATCAAAATTAATATATGACATGGAACGCGTCCTCTTAGTCAGAGAGAACACCTATTAAAGGGTATTCGGTCCTTCCGTACCCAGTCGTTTCGTACCCAAGTTTCAATCCGTTCGTACCCAAGTTTGAGTCGGTTCGTACCTAAGTTTGATTCAATTCGTACCCAAGCCACTGATCGATTCTTGCCTGATTTTAACTCTTCCTATTTTATTCGAAACACTTCCCGCGCAAGCGCGTGAACAGATGTCAATTGTTGTGTACGACAAGGTAGTAGAGTTAAGCGAGTATTAGAGGTACAGAGAAAATTATGTATATTTGAAACATTATTGCTTAGCCAAGGTAAGTGTCACATTTTTATTGGAAAAGTCTACTTTTTATACTTGTGACCTTGTCTAACAATATCAGCTCGTGTAAGTGAGATATTATTTCTACCATTGTTACTGTTATTCTAAAAGAAAATAAGTGTAAGCATTATGTTGTAATGTATGTTAATTAGGGTTGAGGGAAAATTATAAATTTTTCTAATAGAAATATTCTTTGCGTCTGTCTTATGACTCCCAGACCCCCCTTTTTCGGTTCCAGGCCTTATATTTAGCTTTTTAATTTATCGACTGAATTGATAATGCAATTTGGACACACCCGGTGGTCGCGCTTCAAAAATGGATACCATGTTAACAAAACTTATTTTACGCAAGTAATATTGCTATTCACAATAAAAAACAGACCATACTTCTTACAAACAATCTTAACATGGAAAACATACTTTTTAAGTTTATGTGAGAAACGACCAAGCTGGGTACGAAACGACTCAAATGACTGGGTACAAAACTGACCAGCCGGGCACGAAATCAACCGTGGATACAAAACCACTGGTAACCTTTTAAAGTGAATTATTTCTGGGCATTTCTTTCGGGAAAACCAATGCACACCAGCAGTAAGTCATATAATTTAAAAACTTGTGCATTATTTGAATTTCCCCTCATTTTCGTGGTACTGAATGACAAAAAGACAAACGTTGAGATTCAATGATCCACAAAGAAATGAAATACCAAAATTTTAATGATCGTTGAGTAAACCCACAAAGAAAATCTCTGTTCCCAAGTTTAACCCTTACCTCTTAGGTGATATGGAAGATCCCCTTCAATGACTAACCCCAGCCACCCTTTAATGTTATAAAACATCAACCCAGTTAAAACATATGTATTGAGGGCATGAGACTCTCTCTGTTGGTGGCCTAATGTAAATCGTTGAAACTAATCAATAATATTACCAATTGTAAAAATCTCATAAAGGACAACTCCGTAGCTCCATCTATGAGGAAATAAAATAATGCGGAAAATTCAATAACTATCAGACATTTAAAACATTCTGTCCTCCAGTCCCTAAAAAGTATTACGACTTTCAGCAACATAAATAATTTGATTATACTAAAGACTTGTGGGATACCATCAATAGATGCTATGGAACTACTGTCACGAGTACATTTTTATGGTTAGAAACATAGAAAGTGGAGGAAAAATTCATTTCACAAGACTTACACATCACTTTTGGTGGTATATTTTCCATATAACAGAGCCTCATAAGCTGTCCACTTTACTGGAAGGCGACCCTTAAAATTTTGATCAGAAAAAAATTCGGTTAAGAATTTTGAGGCCAAGGAAGATGAACGACTATGTGACTCGGAGACGGTCTTTTAAGATATTCAGGATCGCCAGTGCATTAACCATGCCTCCTTTCTCAATGAAGAAAATATTCTTTTTGAGGGGAAATTTATTTCCAAGACACTACTCTTTTCTACTCTGTCACCTGGATAACTTTAAAATTCACAAACGCTGAACATTGACTAAAATTTATCTCACCCAAAACTTCTACCTCGAAGTAAGCTGGGAAAGCACTGTTATATACCCAACTGTTGAACTTACAGCAAACGATACTGTCTGCTAATTTCACTCAGTGTCTGCCAGAACTGACATCATTTCAGCAAAGTGAGTTAATCGACTACACGTCTGGGTACACTGGCTGCTAGCCTTGACAAATGACTGGCACTTTTGCAGTCTTTGCAACACGTTATCAGCTACATCATCACTTTAATGTAACCTCAATTTTATATAAAAAGGTTGATAAGGTGAAGAGTAACGTTCTCCAAGAACTAGGCCTGTACTGTAAAGATGCAACTCATCTACGCTAAAAATGCATCAAAGAATGGGTGCAGTGGCCTTTGCGCCTGGTTGAATTTTGTGACGAAAATGTGATCGGTGAGGAATTCACAGAAAATGGACGCGTTTCTTTTCACAGGAAATGTGATCGGTCAATCGATTCGCAGATAATTTCAATAGCAAGCAAAGCAAGAGCCAAGGCGATCGGATAAATCAATAATTAGTTCATGCTTCGCGTGCGAAGTTTGAAGGTCACGAGAGAAGCGTAAGAGTTGCTCCAGGCGCAGCCGCGAGCAACTCTGACATACAAACACAAATTGTGCACGAAGAAAAGAGTTTATTGCAACTGTGTCGGGTTTACCAAGTAATCGTGTTCTAACCAACAACTGTGGATAAAGGACAACGAAAAAACCACCAAGAAATATTTAGAGATAAAATCTTTATTCAAATAGTTACAAAATGTTTTGCTCAGAAGGGAAAAACGAATTTCTTGCGTGTGCGAGAACGCGTTGTCGACTCAGCGTGCTTAAATTGTTGTTTACTAAAAATTTACGACCAAAAGATTGCGTACTTTTTTGTTATGAAAGTTATATGATTTTGAACTGTGATAAAAGCCTCTTTTGAACAGCACTTTTGGACATTTAAAATTATATTTACCGTTCTAAAGAAGAGTCCCCAGCTTCGCAAAGCCACAGTTGAAGTCGGAAAGTTCAGTTTTGTTTTCAGCTAGAATAACTCAGTGATGCAACGCGTTCAGGAAAAAATGTATCGTTAACTCCAGAGCTAATTTTGTCACTTGAAAGAGCTACAGGGTTGTTGTTTTTCAAAACGGGTATTGCTTTGCATAATTACTATTAATTTTGTTCTCCAAAAGGTCTATCTTAATCGGAATGGAATGGAATAACATTCTTAAAAAGTATGACACGTCGCCGCTAAACTTGACAGGAACTCGCAGTAGAGGTAAAACTGTACACGTCAAGTTCTGAATGTACGGCCGTGCTTATTTACGCCAGTTTTGGCTTAACTGCATAGAGAAGGACTGTTTTTTGAAAATTGTTGTAAATTACATGATAGGTTTCGAAATTAAAACTGAAATAAAGTTTGCAGGGTAACTTTGACCCCCATAACGCGCGATGCACTCCTTCGTCAAACGTACCATTATTTGTCAAAGGAACTTTTGAGAAAATGCATACACAGTGTCAAGAAGTAAACTTTTTCTATAAAGTCCGGATATAACGCGCGTAGTCATTGGTTGAAAGAGCGTTCTCTAAAAGAGTACAATGTATAAAGCTGAACTAAAGCTGTCACGCCATCTGCCAGATTGTGCTATGTCCGATCTTTTCCGGGACTTTTCTTTAGCTTCTTTTGGTTAATTGAAAGTGAATTTTCGGAACAAGCGAGTCGGCAAATGTGGTAACAGAAGAGCCGAAAAAAGAATTATGAACATGCCTAGCGACGTAATTTACGTTATTATAGCGTGAGCAGAGACGAAAGTGCTCAGAGAGAAAACGAAATGGACGGTCTCAGTTTTGAACCTTTTAACGCTCAGTTACATTTGCAAACTTACTTATGGTAATAAAAATCAAACACAGGTAAAAAAAACAGAAACAGAAATGATGTAAAATATAGCAAAACTGGCATAACTGTTCAAATTCATACTACTAATGATAGTGTCAGAGCGACTGCGATCCTGCTGAGGTCCATCGCGGTTAGGTCATAATGGCGATCCCCAGTCATCGCAGTTACAGTTACATCGGGCGTTCTTCGAGTGAACAACTAAGAGTTTACTCTAGACTCTTTCCAATGCGTTGACTGGAAGGCCACATCAGTCAAGGCAGCCGAGTTTTACGATTCTGTCATTTCGAACTCGAGCAATCGTCATGTTCCAGTAAATTCGGCTGTAGTTCATTCATGAAACACACGCCTCAAGCAGTTTGTTCTCTAATTGTCATGAGAAAAAACTTACGTACTTTCATGACCACAATTCGGTCGGATTTCATTGAATATTTCACTTTTCACTTTGCAAACTATTGCAGATTGTGATCTTTAATGGTTTGTGAACTTTGATGGTTTGTAATTTTTGACAGCTTTAGTCTTGTTCAACCAATCAGATTATATGAACCACTCTAACGTGACTTATGAGGGTATAGATATGCCAACACACTGTTGTTCGCTTTGGAAATAAAGCTTGTTTTGAAAATTAAAAGTAACGAGTGGGGAATTTAAAGGATTACTTATTATGAAACAAATAGAGAAGCCTTGACTGTGCTTGTTCTGTTGTAAAGCACCTTGAAAGCGAACTGCGTCTCGTGTTTCTCCCACACTTCTCTCGTGATCTAGCCGCCTCCTGCGTGGTTTACAACAAAGAAGAGCGCAGTCATGACGAATACATGCCATATACTGAAAAAAAGTCTATTTCTTTCTTATTACCTTTGTCTTTCTCTCATAGATATTTTCCTCTTGCACATTTCTAGCCATTCCAAAATCTGTTACTTTACATGTTTCATTTTCTCCGACCAACACGTTACGAGCTGCGAGGTCTCGGTGGATGATCTAACAGGAAGGAGAAAAAAAAGGCCGTCTGAGATTACATATGGCAACTGATAAAGCAAAATTTTTATGGTATTGAACGCCAGTAGTGGTTGTATAATATGATGTATGTATATATATAATATGAGTTCCTTGTTCCACAAGAGAAATTAAAGATGATTCAAGACTATAGTGACTGATTGACATTTAATTAAACAGTAACAAATAATCCTATTAACAATAATAATAATGATAACAAAGGTAATGTCAATTTAGAGGGACTAGCTTAAAAGCTTCTCGGTTCCTCCATCCTCTGAGCTCCAATAATTATCAGACACTGCTTCTTTTGATTTTGCCTGTTCTTTTGTTTTCTTATTTCATCACAATTCTTTTACAACGAGGCATTCCGCGTTTTAAGATATTCCGTCATTTCGTGTTTAAGGACATCACGCCATACCGCCGTTGCACCAATCTACCGTTCCACCATTCCGCTGAATAGGATCAGCCTGTTAAACTTCGATCATTGCTCGCCTTCCAAATTTAGCAATTTAGGGAATATTGGCTGATTCAGACAATGTAATTTTCTTCCTACAAAGAGAAAGATTTTCTTCAAACTTCCCATGACAGGTAGATCACACCTATTTACATATTTCTACAAGAACAAGTTTCATTTTTTTTGTAATTAAAATTACGCTTCGGAGAGACTGTGAAATTGTTTTGAGATTTTTAAAGTCTTTCGTAGTGTCAAAGCAAATCCTGAAAAATTTTAATTTCCGGATCTACTGGGCATAATTCGCTGATTCAAACGCGGCTGTGGTAGATGATATGGAGAAAGAATGTCAAACAACGAAGATAGTCAGAGGCAAACTATAAAGTGAAGTTCGGCATTCTTATTATTGAGAATGTTCTTTCAGATGCGGCAGTCGCCAACGTTTATATAAGATGATTGAATTAAGTCAGTCAGCAATGAAATTTGACTGTTCCTACGGCTCGTGTTTCATATCTTTTGACTCATAAAGTGACATTTGATACAACGTTATTAAAAGTAAATAACTCAACTGTGAAGTGAAGTCAGTGCAAATATCAAACTACTCAGATACTCCGAAACAAAAAATAGGTAACGTCGGGTCGAAATCCAGTGAGATTCGGCATTCTATTGTTACGTACCATCACTAACTTACTAATGCCGACGACATATGTGGCTTCGTCTCCAATATGAGACGGTAGCCACAATGAAATCAATGAAATCCGAAGTTCCTTCAGTAAAAAGGAGACAAAATCACTAATTCTGATTATTTGCCTCAGCTCAGAAGGATAATGATATTTATCGTTGTTTTATATATCATTATTGCCATCATCAATTGTCAAATTAGCTAGCAACCTTGGTGGCGAGTTTACTGGTGGCGACTTGGTGGCGGCGAGACTGCCTTAGTGGCTAGCTCGCCGGTGGCAAATATTCCTGGTGGCGAGATAACTGTCTAGCACTGATAATTAGCGCCGAATTGTCTCAAAAATTTCCGCGGGCAGAGAAACTCGCGTCCTTTCTGCGTCAAAGACAAAATGGAAATTACTCAGTTACAGCTAGCTGCCTCAGAAATATTCTTCCACGCTATGTGGCTGTGGAAAGTAAACCGACTAAAGAAACTCTATTTTATCTCCAATAGCCTATAACCAAAAATCTTTGCCGTCTCCGTTCTTTTGGCTATCTTGGGGGCATAACGGCGTGGATTTCCTTTTTTGGCTTTTGTCTATCTGGACTTACCGCGTCCGCGCGGAATAAATGATAAAATGCAGGTTCTTTACAAGGAAATGACACGTGATGGGGTGAAGTTCAAGGTAGCTAAGAGTGAATTTGATAGGTACAAAACGTGAAAGCACGGAAGAATTGTTTAGAAATCGTCTAAAAGTAGCATCCTAAGTTGCATGTGAACTTTTGGTAGGATTACGTCGTTTAATTGAGAATGTTTGCTGGAATATGACATTTCCTTTGGTCAAAACTGTTTCATTGTGACAAGTAAACACGTTACTTTAACGGAAAATTCCCGTTTGAACACAAGATGTAGTTTATGGAGAACTTCGAAAGTAAAGAAACACGGCAGTAGAAGTAGAGAGTGATGTTGCAATTGAGTCTACCGTCAAGTCAGTCAAAGTTCTCGAGGTGCTATTGCATTATAAAACATGACACACATCGTAAGACAACTTATCATTTAACAACGTCACGGTAAATTGTCAGGTAAAAAGCTTAAAAGGGAGGGGGACTTAAATCACTATGAAGAATCGGAATACATTCCTATCACTGAAGAGCGGTTGTCATATTACGAAGGAAAGTGAAGAATAGGATATCAATTTTGATGAATTACATTTAAAAAAAAGGACCATTAAGTAGCCTCATTAAAGTCTCCCAACAACCTCTTGATCTCCGTTTCCCAGTAGTTTTTAAAAGTGTTACATCATACACGAATAAAGCAAACAGTTGGATGAATCAGCTCACCAGATTCCGTAACACATCCCAAAAGTTTGATGACGTGAGGATGTGGTTTTAGCTGCTTCATTGTTTCAAGTTCCGCCATCAAATCTCTCTTGTCAGATTCTGTAGCGTTACCTAGATATTAAAACCAGCTTAGAATATGAAAGGATTGTCAAGCGCGAGTAATGAGTATTAATTGAATGAACTTCGTAAAGTAAAGGACGTGTAGTAGGAAAAGTACACGCTTGCAGTGGTTTACACGCGAATGCGTGTATTTTAACTCGCTTGCCATTCAATGCACACATTTGCGTGAACTCTCTCACAAGGATGCTATCGCTGCAGGGATTTATATTCCAAAGTTGAGCGTTCAAAAATCGTTCGCTTTAACAATCTACCTACAATCTTTACTTTTGTTCTAGTAATTCGCTCCTTTTATGTGATACAATTTCAACGCAGCATGTCAAAGAACTTAAACATGACTTTCACCTTCATTTCAACAAGAGCCCGCCATTAAAATCGAAATGCTCGAAGGAACGGGAAGTAGAGAAATCTACCTACTTGCGGGAGACATTCTGTGATCATTGAATTTGTTGTTTGCGAACACAGGCAAAATGGTGCCCCTGAATGAGAAATTTTGTCACATGCTAGGCAACGATTTCTAGGAACAGATTAACTTTCTTCATTCATCGATGCACTTATGATTGTATTTCCATTTAATGTAGGAAGCGATGCTTCACAATTCTTTTTGTTTTGACCTCCAAAACTCCATTCAAAATTCGATCATTCAAATTTCGGGTTAGAGGAAAGAAAATATTTAAAGAACAGCGGAAGCGGTGCAGATTGATATTTAAGTCTTGACACACACGCTTTCAATTTTGATGAGACCCAACAAAATGCAGTGACTCCAATTTGTTTGTCACACACTTTTGTCTCAGTAATCGTATTTAATGAGTTATAAATAACTAACTTTGTATAGGTTACGCAAGGTTAGCATTTCACGCTCACACACGTGCACTTTTTAGTACACGAAAAATTTCACAGAATATAAACAATTTTTAAGATATTTAAGATCATACTTTTCAGCATTTTAATAGCCACTGTAGTTGTACCAGGCCTTCCTCGGAATTTCTCAGCTGTTCCCTTAGCAACCTGACCAAAAGCACCTTTTCCAATGATTTTTTCTACTGTCACGTGATCCCTTGGAACCTCCCAAGAGCGTGTTAATGGATGGAGAGGCGCGTAATCAGCCACTTGATGAGTGCTTTCTTCTTTGATATTGCGTTCAGTGCTTATTTCTTTGAGATCCATGTATTCTGCGCGAGGCTGGATAAATTGTGTTGCATCTGAGCGTTCGGCCTTATGATCTTTCATTGGCATTTCGTTCTGAGATGAAGGAAAAGAAAGGAACAATTTTTTTTTAACTCCTTACATAAAAACTGCTACCTATTCTGCCTTATAAGTCGGCGAATCTTCGCCTATATTTTAACGCTAAGGGTTTTTTCTAAGGTTAAGTCACCTGTTCCTTATAAAAGAATCAATAAAAAAGGGAAAAATAAAAATCAACATATAATCAGAACTTTTCTTACATCATATACTTCTTTGCTGTCTTCATATGGTCTAAAATAAAACAAAATGTGAGGGTAGTCTTTTTAGTGTTTATAACTGTTTTTTACTTGTGTTTTGTATTTGTCACAAGTGAAAAATTGTACTTTTGACATATACAAAAACTACAAATACATGATTAAAACGAATAATTGAAGATTCTGCCAACATTAAATGCTAATAAATTAAAACGTGTAAAACTCAAGGAAATTATTATTAATTTTCCAGCCAGCTGTTCTTAATGCTACTGAAACTTATTTGTCGTGTCATTCATTTTTTTGCGAGTCATAGAGCATTAGCAAGAACCTAAAAAAGGAAATCCAAATATCCTTTTTAGAATTTCAGTTATCATTGTGAGCTATAACAAATGCTTTATTCTAATTAAAGAGAGTAATCCCTCGTCTTACCGGATGGGGTCGCTTAACAAATCAATCCCAAAGGCAATGAGACTCACCTTTGCTTTGCCGCAGTTTCTATCAAAGGAAAAAATAAAAGATGAGGGCAAAGCTACGAAACAAAAAGTACATAGGAGAATTGGTTGGCACCTCAAGGAAAACCAAGAATCATTTACCTTTTTTGTGAATCCAAACCACATGGATAACGAGAATGATATTAAATAGAAGAAGAACTCCGATGATGGATCCAAGTAAGACGTGTTTACAAGAACATTCACAAATGTTCATCTCTGTTAAATAAAAATTCATAGACCTATTCATGTATACTTATTCACAAAGACAGACTCGGATTTTTTCATATTCTGCAAAATTAGTTAACGGTCAAACATAAACCTAAGATTGCTGAAGATGATGCTAAACAAGCGTAGAACTTTTCCATATTTAAATAAACCTCGGGCTGTTCATAACTGGTCTTCGGTTCGTGGAAAATTTACGTATGAAATAATTTTACTGAGCCGCATTTCTAGGCTCTTAATGTTAGTATGAAACGTGTATGTACATTTTCCGGGTTAAAAAATCTACGAGTCAATCAATATACAAGAAATAGTCAACAACATAAAAGATTTTACTGATCTTAATCAAAACATGACGATGGATTACCACAGCTGCCATGGTCATCTGATCGTTGATGTATAATTAGGATGGTTACGTATAACCTAAGGTTGCAAAACCAAAACTATTTTCGTGACAGTAAAGAATTTTCCTTACGACTCGCTACGCACCTTACCTGTTGGTTCTTCTGAGGTAATAATTGTTTTGGTGGTGCTAGAAAGTGCATCAGAAGGTATCTCATCATCATAAACTGCTTGGATTGATCCTGAGTCAACTGCAAAGTCTCTAATACCTTTGCCTCCAGGTGTAACAGCCTTGCTCAGAACTGACAAAACTTTGCTTATCTCTTCATTTTGATTGAATTCCAATGAGAGATAGACAGTTATGCTGCCGCACCTGGGGATAACAGGGGAGCCAAGGCTTAACATGCAGAGAAATCTTTCAATTGGTCTAGTAGCATCAAGGAAACGGCAACAAATTGTTTAATTCGTATGCGAGCTGTAATTATTGACGACCTGATGAGTGCTTCTAATTTCTTTTTGCAAGCTGTATAAAGGCTTTGAATGACCCAAGACAGCTAATAGTATACAGCGTTTTCCCCAGGTTCATAAAAACGTTCTAAACAGGAACATCTGAAATCAGATGCTCTTTGCAGGATGGCGGGAATTCAATATGCAAAATGACGAAGCCTGGTTCAACAATGATCCACCCAGTACAAGCTGCTGTAAATGACTCTCTTATAGCCTTCTGGGACGAATAACAAAGTTACAGAAGTATAATATAACAAGCAAACATCATACTTGTACTTTGTAGCTTCTACTGCTTCCAACGACGGAAACACTAATTTAAGAACTTCACCTACCTATTTAGGGATTAAGATAAAAATTCTATCGATTAATAAGCTCTAACAACGCAAGTCACTTAGAGGTACAAAGGATACCCGGCCTTTGGTTATGATAATTACATATCAGGCAAACCTAAGTAAGTAAAAAAATTGTTTTAGTAAAGACGCACTCAAAAAATAACTTAAACATCTAGTTATTATTTTTGTTTGACAACAACCAAAAGACAATAGCAATCTCTGTTATAAAATAACAATAACATGCTCTACAACTTCGTGAACATGCATGCCTGCATGATCTTGTAAATGATTAAAAAGAGTGAACTATGCGTATTTGTCCATGTTCTTCAATGGAAAAGTGGATGATTTGAAAGTTTCCAAACGGAAAAGTTTTCACCTGAATGGGCCGAAAAGATTGTGTTACCTCCGGGAAGCGAGTGAAGAAAGCGGCCATTGGCCAATTAGTTCAGCAGATAAGTAAGCTATGAAATAAATCTAATTCTGTTTTAACTTATGTAAAATAGACATTCTATGGCCGTAGCTAAATAGAGGAGGTACGTTTTTTTAAGCATTTACGGCGTGTGAAGTTAAGCAATGCAAAGAAAAATTGTCGCAGTCAATTTATGGTTTGCAATTTTTTTGTTAGCTCTTGATCTAAACTAGATGATTTTGTTCACAATCAATTTATTCCACAGTCGACCCATTGGTATTGCCTGTGGGTCGTGGTAAATCGTGGTTGTTGTTAATCGTGGTTGTTGTAAATCGCCCTCATTTCTTTTACTTACTTTGGACTGTAGTTGCTTAAGGGTTTCTTGAAGATTATCGCTGCAATCTCTGTTAGTGACGGTTAACTTTACGAGGAATTTATCGTCAGATACAACTTTAGGAAGAAAAAAATTCAAAAATTAACATGCGTAACATCTACAGACACCTACGCGCGTATGTGAATTACTTACTTTCAATTATTCGTTTATTTCATAGTCTCTATAACATTATCAAAACGAAACGCAAGACGCATTTCAAAATCGCTACGTTTCATAACATTGGATCAAATCTACTAACTAAGGCGAAACCATTTGAAAACCATGTTTAATTCATTTTCGACTTTGCAGCGATACCAACCAGGGCTGGACTCTTTTACTTGAAAAATCACTTTACTGGGATTATCTTCAGAATTCCAATTCATGTCGACATCGTCCTTTGTCCAGGTAACTGTTGGTGTTGGGTAACCGTCTTTATAACAAGAAAAGCTGACCTCTTCTCCAGGTTTCTTCCTAAATGTCTGATTTCCTGGGTTTGTGATCACCGCTGGATGTTTGATTTAAAAATCAAACAAAACAGAAAATCAATGTTTTTCATTAAGTGTTACAGGCATACTCACCAAGTAAAAATCCAATAGCAACGAACAGTGCGACGCATGTTATAGTGCTGAATTGTGGCAGAATTGAGGCAGTTCGGCCAGAAAACTACATGTATGTTACTAAAACTAAGTTTTACTTTACCGGAGTAAGTAAACGTTCTCGCGGCAAATGCCTTTTCGTACCCAACGCAAAACTGATCTAAAGTGGAATTCAGCCATTGTAACTTATCTATAGAAACGTTTGAAGTGACCAATTTCACAATAACTTTGCTCTGGTGATATGGGATCTACAGATTTGAAATCTTCAAATATAGAATCCACTCCCTTGCTTTAAGGATTATTTTTTAACCATGTGGTAAATTTTAAATTTTGGAAAAGATACAGTGATGGGACTGAGTTAAGTTCAGATCGGTCGACGAATTAACAGAAAAGAGGAAAAAGGTGTCTCATGTCTCTATTAAGAATAAAAGCACAGACATAATTGGAAGACACATTCACGGCGTTTCAGAGGTATTTGCAGTAGGTAAGTTAACGCGGAGTTTCCACTTTCTTTCTTTTTCGCGTTCATCTCCCGTGTCAAACTCGAAAAGAGAAGGAAAAAACATTTCATGCAATGTGTTAAAAGATAAAAGATAGCTAGAATACAAAGGTTTCGAATGGCTACCCAGTTACTTGATTAAAAGCTAAGTGACGAATAAGAAGTTTAAGGCGTTAGCTATTTCAAACTCGCCGGTTACCGTCTCACAGTCAACTTGGGAAGACAGGAGAGGTGATTTATCAGAATTCTTGCTTGGGAAAAGATTCTTAAGCAGTATTCCAGAACCACTTTGGATTATCTGTGACATGTTTTAGGGTAACACGCCTTCTCAAATACATCACATGGATGAGTAAATACGCTTTTCCAAGCAAGCTAATTCTCATTAACATCTTATCAAAAATAATTTCATTATGAATAACCAGAAGCACTCGTAACTCAGCAGTTATGAGCCAATTTTCGTGGCTTTACAAGACAGTATTATTACATGCACTAGAAAACATCTAATCAGATGCGAAACATCTCACCATTACCAAAAGAATGAACACTAAAAAGGCAGGGTCAATTTTCTCCACCAAGGAAAATTAGCCTGCAGGGCAGGCGTAAATTAGCAACCGAGTGCTCAATATTTTCTTAGCCAAAATTATGACCGCCATCTTTGATTTGAACACGCCGGGCTGGCGCGTGCCGTGAAGTGGAACTTTGTCGCCCGCTGTTGTTTGAGATTGTACAGCGGAAATGCGAATAAAAGTACATAGCAGTTTTCAAAATGGCGGCTGAAAATAGCATTTTGAATGCTATTGTGGCTCTTCGTCCTTTACGTGATGAAGTCGATAATTTCATTTTGTTTGAAGAAGAAGTAAAAACAGCTCTCACTTCAATTTTTGAAAAAAACCGTGTGGGCCAAAGCTCTTTGAAACGAGCTAAAATGTCACAAATTCCAGCGACAGCACTCCTGGAAGGAGAAGTGAAGATGTGGCTTGATATTGAAAATAAAAATCTTCCCAAAACATTAATACTGGACAAATTTATCTCACCTTTTCTTGGGCTCGCTGGACTTTTTTGTACTCTGCCGATAACTTGCGATTTTCATCAACAGCTTTCTCCCTTGCAACCTTGCGAGCTTTCATGAATTGAGCCAAGTTAAAGCGCGTGTTCTTTGTGTGCGGCATCCTAGAAATTAACTCATAAAAAACTAAGGAAAGAAGGCAAAATTAGGAAAACAAAAATCATAGAGCTTTTGTCAAGGCTTTGAAGTTTCGGTTCGTAGCACAAATTCTCGGATAAGTAGAGAAACTTAAAAAACTATCCTAGCCAAAAATACGATAGAAACGACAAATAAACCTTACCTTTTCTTTTACTATTTCCTCTACTATCTCTTGCTAAGCGAACATCGAAGAAACCATGGCATATTTAGTATCAAAATGACGGGAAAACTGTGTACTTTCAGCACATTCGAGTTTTGGCGCCTTCGGACTAACTCCAGGACCGCTCGGAGGCAGTTTTCAACAGGCGTTAACTCAGTTCCAGGCTTCTCTAAAAACCACACGGTCACAAACGCCATATTTGTGGACGCTGATTGTTCCGCTTCAGAGCGCTCACCAGCCCGGCGTGGAATGGCAGCCGTAGACAGGGAACAGAAAGAAATTGGTACCAAAGGCAGTGAAATTTCCCCGTCCTCTTCCCTCAACGCCGCCTCTATCTCCAAATCAAACATGACCGGTTTATTAAACGATCGTAAGCTTCTTAATGTTCACACGCCCTATTAAGACGCCTGCATTGCAGGCTAAGGAACATTATTTCCTGAACGAAAGCATTAGCAGAGGATTCTAGCACTGTATCACTGTAATCGTAATTGTATGAATTAGTCGATTGCGTGACAACGCGCCCACTAATCGCGCTCTGCTTCGCGGTCTATGGAAACATAGAAACTCCCAAAAAGATACCGATTTTACTTTATCAAACACTTACAGTGCACTGTCACTGCTAGTGCTCCTTGCCTTCCATTACCATAAATATTGAACGGAATGCAACTGTAGTTCACCATTCTTGCTCTTTCATTAACTGAAGTTATAATCACTGCATCGTTGTTTACACCATTGATATACTAATTACCATTGTAGAATCGATACTTTGCAGGTGGGTTGGCCTGTGCACTGCAGGTGATACTGAACGTTTCATTCACGACAACGACGTTATTAGTCAGATTAGTTGTCACAATGGTGTTTACTGGGTGGTAGTTTACGATGAATTTAAAAGAAAAACACTCCTCTGATTCAGCTAAGGTAAGTTTTATACCCTTGAAGACTATTGTCTACTTAAAAAATAAACAGCTTACTTTTTTCCTTGAATCTGGCATATCGGTGTATTATAATACATCTTACCTTAATTTGTAAATTCTGACAAAGAGCAAACTTTTGTGAAAAGTAGCTGAAGTTTTTTTTTCAGATATTTCAGACACATTTACAGAAGTTAAATTAACAAATAAGCCTTTCATTGTTTTTATAGCCTTTATAAATGGTCGATCAGAATATTTCGATAAAGTTCTAGTTTGGCGCTGGTGTTAAAAAAATATAGTTGGTGAGGGTATCATCCCATCACTAAAAAATGTAGTAATTATATTATTCAGATGTATTTTTTATTTTTTATTTTTTATTTTTTTCTGGAAGATGGATATTACGCTAAATAATTGAATAATTGGGTAAAGTTGCCAGCTGAGAGATTTTGTAACCCTGTGTAACCTCAGGAGTACAGGAAAACAGTTCAAAATTAACTTACTCTGCACAAAAAACATAGACGATCCTGCTATCAGGGCTTCTAACACCATTACTGGCAGTGCACTCGTAGCCTCCTTCATCTTGTTTACCGTTGATGATGAGAGGGAAGGACACAGCTTTGTTGTCAGAAACTCTTGTCCAGGTGATATTTGGCGTTGGATTACCATCAGCCACACATGTTGGATTTAATGTGTCACTTTCATTCAGGGTCTGATTACCAGAGGTGTAGTTCATCTTTGCTGCATCTGTCATGTAATCATTCTAACAAAATTAGTTCGTCGAAACTTTTACAATCTGAGAACAAAGTTTTTACCGAACTAAATAAACAACTTAACCTAACCAGCCAACAGAAGCCATGTTGTGCTCATGCTTGTTGTCATTTAAATGTGTTGTTAATTTCCTAACATGGTTGCCATCGACCCCAACTTTCAAATTTTCGTTTCTTGTTCGTCATCCAAGCAAAAGGCACCGACATACGAGAACACAAGTTCATTTCTGTGAACGAATCCGTCGCTTTCAGCATGTTTCGTGGGTTGGCTAAACGCTCACTTTTCCAAATTTGCTGCGGCGTTTGATTTGCTTTATCGATATTCACTAATGCTTCTCCATACTCGACAAAGCAGAACATCATATGCAATGTGTTAAAAGAAAAAAGATAGCTAAAATACAAGGGTTTCGAATGACCACTCAGTTACTTCATTAAAAGCTAAGTGACGGAAAAGTAGTTTAAGGCGTTGGCTATTTTAAACTCGCCAGTTATCGTCTCACGATTGGAGAGATGATTTATAATAATTCTTGCTTGGGAAAAGTTTTTAAGGCAGTATTCCAGAGCCGCTTTGGATTATCTATGTTCCTTGTTTTAGGGTAACACGTCTTTTTAAATACAATGAACTGATGAGTAAGTATGCTTTCCAAGCAAGCCAAGTCTCAATAACACTTTTTTAAAAATTCGTCTCCAAGGGTATGTACCAGATCGTCTTAAAGCAATCTGGGGTTGTAATTTTACGGCACTGTATCAGCTTTGGAGCTATTGTGTAATGAATGAATAGAAAAAGAGCGAGCGAAGGGGAAGTGGTGCTGGTAATCCTTACAACTTTAGATTCTTTGGTAAGTTGCGAAAGACTCCTGATTATGTTCCTGAAAAGGTCGACTTTCAGTCCCTTTTTAACAGACGCATCCTCTGAGATAAAATTTTACATCAATTATCGCTCCTTCAAATACAATGTTGTCCAAAATACCCCGAGGAATTTAAAGAACTCCATTAGTGACATGTCGCGAACTTGGAATCTGCATAATTTTAGTTTCATTAGCTTCATGTAGGTCTTTTGTGTTTATTCGTTTATATAGCTTATTTATCTATTTTGTTTTTTCATTCTTATACTTGTTGCATATTTAGGAGTTAAATTATTAAAACCTTCAGGGCTAGTAATTTAAACTAGGTCTAACCCAAGCCGCCGTTTTACGCAAGTGGGCATCAAGGATTTAATGTCCTTTCAAAATTAGCTTTCGGCCCTCTTGACACTGTTCATTAAAATAAATCTTCAAATAACAGGTTTGGATAAATTGAAGATGGCTTAGAACACGGTTCAGTTAAACAACGACTAAACTTTGTTTCATAGCCGGCCCTAAGTCTTCAATGGTAAAACGTTGTCTCTACTTCATACCAACTTAATAACCTGGTTCTATAGCTAAAGTACTTCGTCCATGTTATGTTAATTAACTTTAAACCCTACAGGAGTTACTTAACCCAGAACTGCCAAGGAACTATTAAAAGCGGAGCGCACTGCGCGCGCAGTGTAGCCCCATAATTATACAAAATAATAGTAACCTATCAAGCCGAAAAATTTGGACTTGACATCACAGGAGCGTCCGTACATAGTGATAATTTTAGCATACACGGCTAACTGCATTGCAGGCACAATCTTGGCCACTACGTAATGGAAGGGCGAAGGAGAAGGTAATGCGCAGGCACGATTGCGTGCGTAACTAGGATACCCCGTTAGTGTGCGCCAGGAGACACCGGCAGATCACAATGAAGTGGGCATACACAAGTGCCGGGCTTTAGTGCAGCGTGCGGCGAGCACACAGTTAGGCATTACACGAGGGGTTCACGTGGGCTAGTAGATGTGAGGACGCGTAAGTAAATAATTTGCAACAAGCGTTTTGCGCGAGAAATCAAATTGGTGAGGTTGTAGTTGAACAGTAACTCACAGTATTTTGCAATTTTTAATCAACTCGCAAAGTAACAATACCGGTAGAGCTAAAGCTTTGTCAACCGCAAGAAATTGTTATAATTCAAGATCGTGGAGAGAGGGTTTTGAGTGAAAACGGCTGGAAAGAGAGACAGAGCGGCCAAAAAAAGCAAGAAATAAAAGGCGTCAATCGAATCGAGAAAAAACGCGTAGAAAGGACGCTAAAGTACGTAGAAAACGGCGAGAGGAACGCAAAAGAGAACAAGATAAGGCATATATAAAAAAAACGAATATCTAACGAAGAGCAACGGGAGAAGGAAATACAAAGAGCTCTAGAATACAAACCGAAAAAAGTTCATCAACAAAGAGAAGCGAACCAGAAAGGTTCCGAGAAAGAAGAGGAGGTAATTCGTGTCTCATCTGGGATTTCTCTCACGCTAAGGCCCAGAAAAATTAAAACCTTTTTGCCTAATCTTCGTTTGATACTAGCTTCAGTTTATAATTCAAACCACGTTTCGGTTAAACAGTAACTTATGTATTCATCGCTTTAAAACCCTCGTGCCGGCTCATCGCTCGAATAACATTTCAAAGTGTTCGTATTCTTAAAATTATTTCTTGTCTTACCTTTTGGAATGTTTGATACAGTCGCGGTGTTTAGGGAAAATAAGTTAACTTACGGATTATGTCTTCCCTGGAAAGTTTTAAAATGATAGCAAACGGCGTGAGAAAGTTTCTATCATTCTCTCTTCAGTTAGCTATCGCATGGTTTAAATTATTCATTTTAAAAAAATCGTGCTTTGTCGAAGATTTGTTGTTATACTCTAAGAACGAATCGATAGCCTTTCCCAAAGTTAAAATATAATGAGACTGAGTCAGCGATGTTCATGTTAACGTTAAGTCTGACGCGGTAATTTGATTTTGAAAATACTGTCACTTGAGAACCCGTCAAACATTTAAGGATTAAGTTACCGAGCGTAGATGTGTGGTGCAAACAAACTCACCGGTAAAATGGTGATAATCCTACGACGGGAGGAGTGAATTTCATCGTTTGATTATAGTACTTTTCAGCGCTATGTTATCATGCTTTCGACTCGATTCGTTCGAACTTCAAGAAATGGTTTTTCTCACAGAACATGGAGCCACTTTCTCTTCGCTCAACATCTCGAAGCGTACCTAATGCTCGGGTTATGATGAACATGCTTGCGATACGATATATTTTTCCTAGCGCTGGAAACTGGAGAATCAATCTCTGAAATTAATAATCATCACATTTTGCAAGAAGCGTCCGAGCTGTGATCGTGTAATTAAACGGGCTCCTGGCAATATAAGCTCGCAAGCACACTGGTAAGCACATGGTCGGCGTAAATAATTGTTGCTTACAGTTGTCGTCGTTCGAGTTTTTGAGAGTCTGTTTCTTTAACCTTCCTGGATATTTTCTGTTGAATTCATTGAGGTACAGTCTTGGAATTTCATAAGTGATTATGAACGATAAATCCGTATCGGCACCATCATTTTGGGAGTTCTGTTAACACATCAGTTTACAATTGGGGAACCATTTCTGTAACCGGCTTGGATATTTTCTTTTGTATTACTGGAGTCACACTCTCAGAATTTTAATCCGTAATTAAGAACGATAAATCCCTTTATGTAGGATAATTGAAGCAAATTTTAAACTTTCCATACGATTTAAATTGATTTTAAATCTAATTGACTCCCGATAAATTGCCCTGGTATACCGTGTTGATTATTTTATTATTTTGTGGCCCCAAAAGCCCGGCTTGTGGATCTGGAGGTACTGAACTTGACATATTTGATATATGAGGCATCCTTCAAGGAGGAAGGTTAGAATAAAATTTCGTTTACGACCGTATTTGCACCCGGTTCACATAATATTATGTAGATAATTGCTTAAAATTTACCTATTGTGGCTGTATTCAGAAGCATAGAGAAGATAAAACAGAAGTGTTGCAGAGCTCTCTTTCCAGAATGAATTCAGGTGAGAACATCAGTAAACTAGTTGATTTCATATGCCTCTCATGCATCTTTAATTTTATTGCCCTGGCTTTTTTCACAGAGCCTCTTATATATCTCTGTGTGCTAGCTAATGATTAAATCTCAGTGAATACATATGCTACATCTTAATAGTTTTTTTAAATTCCATCTCTAAGTTTTTGGCATTTTTTATTTAAAAATTCATAAATGACATTCTCTTTTCATCCATGTAAAAAGATATTACACATTTTTTTAACTAAAATTTGAACCATGAAGTCAACTTAATTTCAATTAGTTTGAAACTTCATTGTACATAAGAACACTTTCCTCAGGTATGTTACATTTATTTGTTGGCTTTCTGGTGCATATGACTACCATACGTGTCTTACCCCTTTAACTCTCAAGATTTCATTAGTAATTCTCCTTACTGTCTACCATACAATTTATATGATGTCAGGTTGGAGAATTTGGAATTTGGATCAACCATTAATTCCCTGATTGATTTTTTCCGTATTCTCATTACTTGTCTGCTTGATATCGTACTGATAGTGAAGGGATAAATTCTGTCTAGGTCACTACTGGAACTTAAAATGGGAGATTTCGTTATGTTGTAATGATTAAAATTTTATTTTCTTTCAAATGTTACAAAAAAATGTGATGAGAATCTAATGTTATGAAACTATGGAAAAAAATGTTGCTGGTAGCTTATATCTGTAATGTTTAAATGTTCATGGGAAATGCTTTTCTTTGAAAGCGAGGATACAGAAGTTTTCAAAGCTGATAGAAATAAGCTGTTTGCAAGTAATGAAAAGATACATAATGCTTGACATGCTTCACTCAAACATGTCAGTTGTGTGTACTACCATTGTAGAAGCAGGTGAGTCAATAAGATGACTTCATTTGTTTGGAATTATGAGATTATATAATTTTTCTGTGTGAGTTGCCATATTGTAACATGTGATATTTTCATTCAGATTGCATTTAATACTCTTTCTCCAGCTTTCATTAATGCATGGTGTTTCTTACCAATGTTCATACTTAAACTAAACATTGATATCTGGAAATGGTCACAAGATATGTGAGTTTTAAAGGGTGGGAATATGAAAAAGCAAGGATCCTCCTTTAATTAGAATTAAAATTAATGGGCGCCTCCTGTTTTAATCCATGTTTTTACTTTTACTTTTACCCCTGTAATGTTTAGGGCACATAGATGAAGAGAACATTTTTTGTATTTTGATGCATGAAAGTTAAATTAATTGGCATCCACATAATGCAAAAAGCAAGAATATAAATGCCTTAGCTTGATAGAATAAAAAATAATAAAATAAGAGAGTTGTGCAGATCATATCTTACTTTTTATCCTCCTTTAGATATTTATCCAAATAACATAGTCACTATCAGTCTCAATCGCTCTCAATTTCCACGGAGCTTGTGGAAAGATGATAACCTCATTATTTCTTTAAATGAAGAAAGGAAAGCCTGCCCTCTGACCACAGATAGTTCTTGTGGGCATCATCTGTACAAACCAAATCAGTCAAATGACTGAAAACTTTTTATATATCACTAAATTTATTGTAGCGTTTCATGTTAACATGTTGCAACAACTTCCAACTTCCATTAAATTCAATTAATGGAAAACATGAGGAAATACCATCTACAACTTTTTAACCTATTTAATAAAGCCAATAACAACATCAAATTAACTTTTAAACTAAAGAGAAAACCTGATGATGTTTGGAATTGATTTCTGTGATGTGGAAATGAAATCAAGGGTATTATCTCGCGTTTTTTCTTGAAGACATCCACATTATATGCAGTTACACCAGAAATTACCGAATTATAAACAGGAAATATCAGAAAAAGACGTCGTGTACTTCCAGCCAGAGGAAAATCATGAAACAATAGCCGAAAGCGAAAAATTTTAAAAAGATTACAGGTTATGACACGAGTTTAATTTAATTTCAACAGAAGAGGTTGAAACGTCAGGGTAAAACGGTGAGGCAAGTAGTCATACCCGGAAACTTCAAGAGAAGATACAAAAGAAGCTCATACGATTCTGGCGTGTTGTTTTACTGACACAATGTGCTCACGTGTATACACTCCAATCGACTAGTGATGTCTTAATGCAAAGTTGTTTACCGTCGTTTCTTTAATTTTGGCCCATTTTCCCAAACCGAAATCATAAGTCACGCTCAATAGAATATAATTTCAACTGATGCTGTTATCATACACTTCATCTGAAGAAGATAGCATTCCCTATCTCTAAACATTTGCAAAATCATCAGGAACAACGGCGAAGGTTGCTGTTTGAAGATAGGCTGACTAGCATGCGTATTTTGAGAACATCGTCCCTAGGTTCCAGACCTCGTCTAGTCTCTTATCCCCTTGAAGAAGCTCTTCCACAGCCTGTGCGGATGAGTTTTATTACAGTTTTTATTTAGTGTAATGAAGGGCTGGAAAATAAACTAACAAGAGCTCCACTTTTGGGCTTGGCTATATCTATATATTATTCGTTTTCGTTCAAAACCGCCTGTGTTGTAGTTTTCTTGTCAGTCACAGTTTAGTCGTTGTGTATTGAAGGTCTTTTCTTAAAGTGGAGTAATTTCGCGTTTGAAGAACACAACAGTTGGCAACGAGGATGACGGATACACTGGAAGGATCAGCTCAGCCTAGTATCGTAGTACAGCCATCGCATTTAGGGTGCATGAAATAGTTTAGGCAGGGCAGCGATTGGAAACATTATGCGAAGCGACTTGAAATGGTCTTCGAAATTAACAGTGTGCCGACAGATAAGCGTGTACCGAACATGCTTACCCTAATGGGTAGTAAAATGTATGCTTTGCTGAGTATCCGGAGAAGCTAGTACCGAAACCAAGGGAGGAGAAAGTAAGACAAGGTGGAAGAAGAGGGAAAGGAAACCCAGCGGATTCCATAGTTTTGAAGAAACGGTGACAATGGCCGAACCAGTGTATAAAACAGCCTGGCTTATGTTTACCGTAAAGAACTGATCGTCCCAGTACTGATTGTTGGAAAGTCAGTGGACTCGGAGCTGGATACTGGTGCCTCTGTGACGATCATTCCGAACCATGTTTGGGCTGGTGTATTGGCAACGAAGTCTTTGCAGCAAATTGACGTGAAACTGAAGAGTTATTCAAGGAATGAAATTCCAGTTCTTAGGAGGCCAAGTTCCAGTTTTCGTATGGTTATCAACAAGCCTGTCTCCCAGTTATTGCCACTGCCGGTAATGGTCCAGCGCTTATGGGACAAAATTGGTTGTCCGTTCATAGACTTGATTGGAAGCAGATAAAAGAGATTTCCTCGGAACCGTGCGACAAAGTGGAAAATCTGGTTTCTAAGTATGCATCTCTGTTTGATAGAGGCCTGGGCTTAATCGAGGGAGTGACTGCTCATCTCAAGCTCAAGGAAAATGCCACCCTGCGGTTCTTTAAGCCTAGACCAGTACCCTTTGCCTTGAAAGAGAAGATTGCAGAGGAGCTTTAGAGGTTGGAAAGAATCGGTGTACTGGAGAAGGTAGAATTCTCTGATTGGGGTACGCCTATCGTGCCAGTGCTAAAGCTGGATGGCACCTTGAGGATTTGTGTAGATTGTAAGGTCACTGTTAATCCTGCTTCGGATGTGCTTGAGTACCCCATGCCTATGGCTGAAGAGTTATTTACGCAGCTAAATGGCAGTACGAGTTTCTCCAAACTAGACTTGTCCACGGCATATCAACTAGTGTTGTTGGATGAAGAATCCAGGCAGTATGCCACGATTAACACTCGTCTAGGACTTTTCCGTTATACGCGCATACCGTTTGGAATGGCAGCAATTCCAGCTATTTTTCAGCAAACAATGGACTCTATATTGAGTGGCTTTAGTGGGGTTGGTGGTATCCTGGATTACTAAATCGTAACTGGTCCAAACGACAAACAGCATCTTCGCAACCTGGAAACAGCATGCGTATGAAATGGAAAGAGCCAAAGTGCGTGTTTATGAAGCCTTCAGCGGAGTATTTTGCGTTCATGGTGGGTCGGCATGGAATTCATCCTTCTCCGCGCAAGGTAAAAGCCATCCAAGAAGTTCCAGAGCCGCAGAATGCAACACAACTGAAATTTTCTTGGGGCTGGTGAATTATTATCGTAAATGCATTCCCAATATGTCAATCCTTGTCCACCCGTTGAATCACTTGTTTATGTTCGATGCACCCTGGACTGAGGCTTGCCAAGTAGCCTTCAAAAAGTGAAAGAACTGCTCCGTAACTCGCCTTTGGTGGCCCACTATGACCCGAAAAAACCAGCTCGGATGGCTGTCGACGCCTCATCATATGGTTTGGGAGCAGTCTTGTCATATGTTTCTGATGACGGTGAGGAAAAACAAATCGCGTATACATCCCGCAGTCTCTCAGCAAGTGAGCAAAATTACTCTATGATCGAGACAGAACCTCTGGCAATTGTGTTTTGCATTAAGAAATTCCATCAGTACTTGTTTGGAAGTGGTTTTTCATTGCTTTCGGATCACGGACCTCTTACTTTATTGCTTGGTCCTAAATGTAGTATTCCTAAGCTGGCCACGTGCCGCCCGCAACGTTGGGCTAAGCAGTTGTCAGCTTATCAGTGTGATATTGAATAGCGGGCTTCGAAGGATCACGGCAACGCTAATACACTGTCTCAATTGCCACGAAAGACCGTGGAACAGCCAAAATGATTGGAGCATCCAAGCTGATCAAGATAACCGCATTAAAATGGAACGAGCACCAATCACAGTGTCTCAAATCCACCAGGCCACACGAGGGGATCCAGTTCTCTCTCATGCGATGTACTGTACGGCTGGCCAGCGGAAAATTGCATTTCAGACGAGTTGAAGACATTGCAGTAAACAAGACGAGTTTATGTTTGAAGATGGCTACATCCCTCGCGGTAACAGAGCAGTGATCCCTGCAAAATATCAGGCTGTTGTTTTATCGGAGTTACATTCGAATCATCTCGGAATGATCAGCATGAGGTCCCTAGCCAGACTGCATGTATGGTGGCCTAGCCTAGATCACGGTGTTGTGCAAACGGTGCAAGATTGCCATCTCTGCCGAGAAAATAGCTGTAAGACTCCTCAGAAAGTCAGCAATCCTTGGATTTGTCCCACACGACCTTGGCAGAGAATACATGTCGACTTCGCAGGTCCGTTAAATGGTCAGATGTTCCTGCTTGTAGTGGATGCAAAATCAAAGTGGATTGGGGTATTCCCAATGTCCTCAACCACTGCATCAATGACCATTCTAGCCCTACGTTTCCTGTTTGCCACTCATGGTCTACCTGAGGTCATAGTTTCAGATAACAGCCCACAGTTCGTTGCTCAGGAAATGAAAGACTTTTTGAGGTAAAATGGAATTCGCCATGGCTTATCCTCGCCTTACCATCCAACCTTAAATAGTAAAGTTTAATGAGCCGTAAGAACTATGAAAACCATGAAAGATGAGCCTAGGAACCTAGCAGATAAATTAGCACGTTGCCTCCTCAGTTATCGAATAACTTCTCATACTGTTACGGGATGCATTCCTGCTGAACTCCTGATTGGTCGTAGAATTCGCACCCGGTTGGACATTTGCATCTAGATTTGTTGGCTAGAATGTCGGAGAAAACTAAGCTCGGAAGCCATACCACACGACGTAACTTTTTACCTGGTGACCCACTCATGGTTAGAGATTATCGGGATCGTGAGCGACCGTGGATCAAAGGAGTCATCCAAGATCGCTTGGGGCCTGTTACGTTTCGAGTTATAGTGGATCAGCTGTAATCGTTAGCTGGTTCAAAGTTCGCAGATACCGAACCTATGGCTGAGGTTTCTCGTGATGATGCTTATCCAGAAATAGTGCCTTCGCTTCCACCCGAGAAACCGCAGATGGAATCATCAGACTTGCAGGCATATTCCGCCAAGTCCTCGCGGTTCGCAAAATCTGGTACCAGTCTTCGCATTAGAGGAGCTCGATTTGTATGTTGTGCTACTGTCGCAGATGCCTAAAGTGTCCAGAACAGAAGAACCCACAAAGTTCCAAAGCGTTATCCAACCAGAGTTCGTAATTGTTAATTGAAGAAATGTAATTAGTGCGTTGTAAACGAACTGAAAGGACGAACCGATGTACGTTTTGGACAATACAGGACTCATAACTGCAATTTTGATTGGTGTGGGAGAAAGTGTTAAGTTAATTAACTTTCAACCTCGCAGGAGTTACGTAACCCAGAACTGTCAAGGAATCTATTAACATTCGTTTTCGTTTAAAACCGCGAGTCAGTCAGTTACGTTTTAGTCGTGTATTAAAGGTCTTTTCTTAAAGTGGAGTCGTTTCGCGTTTGAAGAACACAACGGCCCAGAGCGCCTTAAAGGTGATCTGAATAGTGGTGGAGCCTCAAAAGAAACGTAGCAGCTCTACCATGAGAAGGCCTCGACAAACAGAAAGTGTTAGCCAGTTTCGTTTCGCTTGCAATCTCCCAACACATCGAAGAGTGTATTAATTGTGATGGCCGTGAATGTTTTACAAGCCCTTTTAAGAAGCCTAGGAATGAGATTTATGCCGGTCATGTGCTTGCCACAATACGTCAACATTTACCCCTTTGTTCAACTGTATGTACATCTACCAATAAAATACCACACGGTTACTTTTTTGGTTTCTCTCAATAATCTTACTCTGGCGCCAGGTGAGCCTGAACCCATCTACATGACGGTAGGGAGACTACAGAGGCCACAAAGCAACTTGCATCTCACGACCAAACCAAATTGTTACTGCCTCTTGACATGCTCTTAGAGCAACGGAAAACACGTCCCATGGGGAGGGCAATACTGAAACACTCTACCTGTCCACCGTTCTGAACGGGTCCGTCGTTCAGTGGTCAGACTAGATCTTTGAAGGGGTAAATGTTGTATGCCGTAATTAAAATGCTCTGTGGAATTAAAATGCTTCGTGCACAGAACTATATTAGTGACATGCCGTGAACTTGGAATCTGCATAAGTTTAAAGAGGTTCGTCTATGTCTTGTGTGTAGCTGTGGGATAGAGGAGTCTCTTTCCATAGAAAAGCACAAAATCTTTAGCGAATCTTGACTGTTATCTGAACCAACCTGTAACTTGACTTAATAATAAAAGGTTTTACTACCCGCGCCATTTCTATCCTTTTCTCTCCTATAAACAGCCAGCATCAGCGGAATCCTCACCGATGTCCTTCGTGAGCTAAGTCTACGTTTAAGTAATACTATAAAAAACTGTAACATAATTCGGTTTTATCAGCTGAGTTGATGATGTGAAATGGCCACAGTAAAGAGATTCTAAAGTTGACATTTCGAGTAATAGCATTTTGTCAGAGCGAATCGAAACATCATTATCAAGTCGTCTTTATGATCCTGAGCGGGATCATAAATGATTTCGAGAACTGATGAGAAACCGCTGCCAAATTGGAACCAAAAAAACAACCAGAGAATTGGTTCACCAAAACAAATCTTTGAACTGAGAAGACATCAAAAAGGGGAAAAGTATTCAACGTCAAATAGTAATGCACAGTCTATAACTATTTTACCTACATACTTACAGTTCACTATGATGCTGGTTGTAGCTGTAGCAGGTGTCCCCACTCCATTATTAGCTATGCACTGATACTGGATTCTGCCGTTTACTGTCCTAGGTCTGGTTACATTCACAACATTGAGCAGCGAGGTATTAGATAGAAAGTCAGAACTGCCAACCTTAGTCCATTTTATGCCGGGTTTTGGTTGGCCAGACGCAGTACATGTCAAATTAAAGTTTCTCCCTTCGACGACAGTTTTTACTTCCGGTAAAACTGTTACGTTTGGAGCATCTGATAAAAGATAAACGTCCCGTTGAATACCAGTAAAACTATGATTTCATATGAGAAATTATGATAATCATACTGCTTATAACCATATCAAAATGACTATGAAATAGAAAAGAAGTAGAAAAGCACTACATTGACAATTTTAATGCTATGAATGACCAGAAGCACATCAAATTTAAGCACTCGCAAGTCAACAGTTATGAGCCAATTTTCACGGCTTTACAGGACAGTACTATTAAATGCATTGGAAAACATCTAATAAGATGTGACACATCTCACTATTGCCATCAGAATGGACACCAAAAAGGCAGGATCAGTTTTCTCTACCAAAGAAAAATTAACCTGCAAAGCAGCCGAGTGAAATTTCCTCATCCCCTTCCCTCTATCTCCAAATCAAACGTGGCCGGTTGATTAAACGATCGTAAGCTTTTCAACGTTAACTCGCCCTAATAAGACGCCTGCATTGCAGGCTAAGAAAAATTAATTCCTTAAAAAAAGTATCAGCAAAGGATTTTAGCACCTTGTGTCATAAAATAACAATGCTACACCATTTTCTTTACGCAAAGAGGTATCGAAGTAAACTTACCAACGGCTGCGACACCGACACTAGCATTCTTTCCCGCGCCAACTTTGTTTGTAGGAACACACGCGTAGGAACCATCAGACATCACTAAAACTTGGAATATCCCTGAGCCGCTGGTCTTGATGAGGCGACCATTGAAATACAAATGGAATTCAACTCTAGGGCTTCCATCAGTTTGGCAAGTTAAACTAAGGAGACTTTTACGAAGTACTGTGGTGTTACTGGGAACTGAAATAAGTTTTGTACCAGTAGGAGCATCTTAGAGTTCGAAAATCGTTTTGGTGAACATCACATTCAGAAATAAAGGGTCGCCGTTTACGGTGTCTGTGCTTAAAATAGCACTTGTTAAAAAAAAACACTGTTAAATACTTTGAACGGGAGAATAAATTTTCGACTTTTCGACTTACCTGACCCGTGAAACATTACCAGCAGAAGAAAGAGTAAGAAAATTTCATAATCACGGAAAGGCATCATCTTATCAGACTTTTGCTGATGCTTCAATGAAGAAGGTTGCGACAAAATCCTGCGGAAGTTACTTTGAAGGGATAGACGAGAAGGTCCTTCTTAATTTTGAGACTGGGACCAAATGTCACGCTCATCCTCGTGAAATGGCGGATGGTGCAATATATGAAGGAAAACTCGATTTATGATTAACACTTGAGAAATCTGCGTGACTTGTAAAAAATTTCCTCGCGTAGAATTGATCCCTTCAGAGTAAACTATGCGTGAAATTTGTAATGTGTCGAATGAGAACGATATCGATGGCGCCGATATTTATCATGCGCACGTATGAAGCTAAATAAAAGTCACGCAAATAAATAACTTGTAACAGACAGTTTTCAACTCCTCTTTCTTGTTTATCAACGGTGGATTCTTTCTCAAGGGCTATTAAATATAATCAAGGTAGGGTTCCACTGATCTATCCCTGTAGGGATGCACTAGCGCACCATTTTCCTGGGGCCGGAAACGGACGTCAAGGGGATCACAAGCGAAACAAAAACGCAAGCCAGACGCGTAACTTAATCAGTACGTAGGAAGAGGAGTAGGAAAATCAAATTGAATACAATTTTTAGAGAATAATTTTCCTAAAATCCCCTCTATCTTGATGTCAGCTTCTCCGTTTGTGTATCTTCGAACCAAGTCATCTAAAAACATCTCTCGCCCAAGAAGAAGTTTGTGAAGGTGATACACTAATTCCAGCCGAGGAGTATCAAGCGGAAACAACTCAAAATACGGCCTTCGAGCAGTTTCTTTACAGAGATGTCACAGAAATTACTTCTGAAAACGATCAGCTAGATCTCTTTAGGAAACATCACAATAAGGATTTCTTAATTGCCCACTTGAACATTAACAGCATCCAAAATAAATTTGAAGAACTGACCGAAGTAATCAAGAAAATCAACGCCCACATAATGTTCGTAAGTGAGACCAAGATCGACGCGAGCTATCCCAACGCTCAGTTCAAAGTTCCGAACTACTCCCTCTACCGAAAGGATAGGAAAAAGGGCGGCGGTGGAATTATGGCTTTAATATCTCAATCGCTAGTCAGGACACAGCTTAAACCTGATAAATCCTTTAAGACACTGGAAATAATTGCCTTCGAAATCAAAACAGATATGGACAATATGGTAATTGTTGGTATTTATCGTCCCCCGAGAGCTCTGTGTGGCGAATATCAAACACTGTTGGAAAGCGAACTCAGTTATGTCTGTAACTGGGCAAGCTTGAACGGAAATTTTGTTGTAGTTACTGGCGACCTAAATCTGAACAGACTTCGCCCTGACAAACCTGAAGGTAAACTGCTTCTCGATTTGGAAGTTGAGCAAGGTTTTGAATGTCTAATTACTAAGCCAACAAGAATAGAAAAGCGTGGAATAATTATAACAGAGAGTTTAATAGATGTTTTGCTCACTAATAGACCGGATAGCTTCCAGCTATCAGGTAATTACCATCCTTGCTTAAGTGATCACGACCTTGTTTACGGTGTCCTGAAGCAGAAAATAAATCACAACAAACCAAAGGTCATCACATTTAGGAGCTATAAGAACTTTGACCCTGAACATTATAAACAGCTTTTGTCCTCTGCCCCATGGCACGTTGGACAATTGTTTGATGACGTCGACGATCAAGTTTACGTGTGGAATGCACTTATGAACAATATACTGGACGAAGTGGCACCTGTGAAAAAAATGCGTGTGCGTGATAAAGATGTGCCCTACATGACGTCTCATTGGAAAAGTGCGATTAGAACTAAACGCAAAGCAAATGACAAGTACTTGAAAGACAAAACGCCAGAAAATTGGGAATTACGACGTAAAGCCAGAAACGAGGCCACTAAACAAAGAAGAATCGCCATCAAACAGTACTGGTATAATAAGTCAAACGACTTGAAAATCAATCCCAAGGCGTTCTTCAAAACTTTCAAGCCATTTTTGGGCTCTAAGAGCTGTACTGAAAGAAACGACATCCACTTAAAAATAAACGGCAGTATGATAACGAATCAACAACAAGTGGCTGAGGAATTGGTTGAGCATTTTGCTACCTTGGCGGATGGCATTGGCGGTACAGCGATTGAAAGAAAGTCAATAGAGGACTTTAGAGACCATCCTTGTGTTCAGAGGATACAACATGAAAATAGGAATTCCACTCAGACCATCGAAATCGAATTGGTTACACAGGGACAAGTCCTTGCAGTTCTCGATTCGCTGAACATAAACAAAGCCACCGGCACTGATGGAATTCCTTCAAAGGCTTTAAAAACAGGTGCTAATGAATTATCCGCTCCACTAACCACCTTGTTCAATTCTTGTATTAACAAGAATGCATGGCCTAGTGAATGGAAGTATGGGCATTGGGCCCCAGTATACAAAAAGGATGACAGGAATGCAAAGGAAAACTACCGGCCCATAACTCTCTTACCATGTGTAAGTAAAGTTCTTGAGAAGTTGGTTGGAGCGCAGATCAACTCTGGCTTTGGTAATCGCATTTACCAACACTCATCCGCTTATCGCAAAGCTCACAGCTGCGAAACAACATTAATCAATTTAGTAGAAGATTGGAGACTAGCGAGGGATCGAAAACAGGTTGTGAGCATACTTTCAACTGACATGTCAAAGGCATTTGACTCGTTACACCCACCACTACTTCTGAACAAGCTTGAAGCGTACGGTTTTCAGGAAAGCGCTATTCAACTTTTAAACAGCTATTTAAATGAACGGAAATATCAAGTAAAGATCGGCCGTCATGTTAGTTCGAGCCGATTCGTGAGTCGTGGCTGTCCTCAGGGTTCCGTGCTTGGCCCGTTGTTATGGAATGTTTTCCAGAATGACCTATCCTACTGCCTAACAGCGAACTTGTCTATGTATGCCGACGACCATCAAATTTACCACGCAGGAGCAGACCAGGCAGCTGTGACTTCCCATTTAAAGGATAGTGCCAACTTAGCAACAACGTGGTACGATTCTAACTTATTGGCGGGAAACCTCAAAAAGTACCAAGTTTTGAACTTGGGCTTCACTCAAAATGACAGCAATATTTGCGTGAATGATGTTGTGATTGAAACTAAAGATAATATCATACTTCTAGGAGTAGTGTTAGATTCTAAGCTAAATTTCTCTGAGCATGTAATCTCTATCTGTAAAAAAGCCAGCCAGAGAATTGGTGTTCTAATGAGACTACGTAATTTAATTCCTATGAAATCTAAGTTAATATTATTCAAAAGCGCGATATTACCATTCCTCATGTACTGTCACCTAGTGTGGCATTTTTGTAAAGCGAGTGACACTCGAAAGCTTGAAAGACTACAAGAAAGAGGACTTAGAGCGGTTTTCAAGGATAATAATTCTAGTTATGAACAACTATTAGAGAAGGCAGATCTGCCAACACTACTAAATAGTCGCTTACAGGATCTGTGCATCCTTATGTATAAAGTAAAGCATAAACTGTGCCCTGCATATATAAGTAACATCTTTAAAGAACCAAATAGTAATTACAATCTGCGGCAAGCAGATTTCTCTATACCTAGGTATGAGACAGTCACCTATGGCAAGCACTCTATTAGATATTTAGGGCCTAGGCTATGGACAAAACTACCCAAGAGTATCAGGGACGTCACAACCCTAACGTCGTTTAAAAGCAAGATAAGCCAACTCAATATAAGTGAACTTTTAGATGATGGCTGCGCAGGCTGTAGCCTTTGTTCATTTTGACTTCTGTGTATTTTTACTATAAATCTCTTAATTAGTTAATTATAGATATTTTACCTACTACTGTATATAGTTTTTTTAGTTTGTATATTCTCCCCTAATTGGTGTCCCCAAATTAGTAAGGGATTTGTTCCCTGGCTAGACGGTTTTTGACACTTTAATAAAGTTTCTATTCTATTCTATTCTATTCTATTCTTAATTTTTTGCCCGATGTAAGATCAGCTGAGGAGCTACTGTACGAACACGAAGTGGAAACAACAACTAGCTTTGTTATGTACTACAGCTACGGTGTTGGCAAAGGTAAGTCTAAAGTCAGAGAGGCGCCTCAGATGAACTCTGCTTACGAGAGGGAATGTTAAGTGGAGGGATGCAGAGGTTTAGAGGTTTATGGGGAGATCAAGAGGGGGGGGGGGGGGGGAGAAGAGGGGATCCAAAAACCTTCCCATCAAAGCATTACATAAAAATTTAAAATAAATTGTGCTCTTTAAGACAGGTGCGTAATTCACTTACTATGTGGTTTTTTTTTTTTTTTGCTTTTTGCAAAAATTGGAAAAAATGGAATAGGATTAAAAAAATAAAAGAACTACAGAACTTCAGTAGCTAAAATGTGATGACTAGCCTGAAAAAGGGGGTTCATATGTGGTTTTTAATACCCTATTTTAATCTGATCCATAAGTCAATAATTACAGCACATGCCTCCCGTAAAGACTTACAGAGAATGTAGAAATAAAAGGAAATAAGGTATCTTTTTAAGATTCCCAGAATGTAATGTCCCAACCAAGGATCACATATGATGGAGATCCTTTTATTATAACCGAAAAGCATTTACATGATTGCCATGACGGCACTGACAGGCATGCAGCTGATTAGCAAAGAACGAAAAAATGCTAAGGTGACAAACATATGATTGTAATGTTGAAAGATATGTTGATCCATGAGCCTACTACAGATGCCAGTTTTCTATGTCCTTTGCCTGCCTTGAAGCGAAAAAGTATATAATTGAGAAATTAAAAAAAAAATAGGATCACAGCTGGGAAAATAGTTATACAGAGTGCGTTTGTATATACAAATAGAATGAAATGGAGTGCACAAAAGATTGGCATTTTTGCTTTCCAGGAGTAATAACCACCATGTTTTCTATTACTGTTTCATAAATGATGATTCCATGACAGAATTGCTTTCTTTAACTGATTTGAAAATTTCTACTAGTTAGAGGTACAAGATAAACAATAACAATAATAAATGAGACTTATTCTTGAAAAAAGTGATTCAAAGGAGCGCAAGACTAATTTAGAGTCCAGAAAAGTAAATGTGAAGCAAACCGTAGTAAACATTAGGCAAACACGACTGATGTTGTGTAGTTCCGCCATGGACGAAGGCAAGCGAGAGGTACTTATCATTTCCTCAGTAAGTTATTGGAATTCTTCAATTATTAAAAATTTCCATTCGCATTTGGGACATCTTGTACATAAAGAATTTTCTGTTTGAACCAGGATCTCTAAAAACCGGGATAATTTCCAATGGTTATGGCCTTGTTGTTCCACAGTAAGAACTCGCTATAAATATTGGTCTTTTTTTTAAGTTCTTGGAAATATTGTAGCAGTTCTCGACAGAAATTAGGTAAACCTATGTTTATGGATTCAGCATTATAGATGCATTTAAGAAGAAACTGAAGGCCGCCGTACTCTGAAAGATAGGAATTTGGAATTACTTTCCATGAGTCGTCGGTATCACCTAGTAACCTACTTATCCATGCTAAGCGTAACGATTTCACCATTGTGGCAAAATTAATAAAATTTAGTCCACCTTCCGCCAGGGGCTGATGTATAACTGCTCTCTTTATTTTATCTTTTTTGTTTTTCCATAGGAAAGAGAAGAGTTGTGTCTGGACAATTTTGATAACTGCATCTGGAACAGAGAGCAAATATGTTGTGTAGACTAATTGGGACTCACCTAACGTTATAGCTAATAAGGATTTACCATAGAGGGTGAGATCCCTCGAAAGCCATAATTTTAATTTGGTTTTCATTTTCCTAATTCTGCTGATAAAATTCTCTTCAATGTTCTTATCTTGATTATATGATAAACAGATCCCCAAAACTTTAATTGGCTCTCTCGCACTTTTAAATTCTAGTATCTTACAAATATTACATTTCATGGAACCTTACCACATTTCTTTGGTCTTCTTCCTATTTAGTTTTAAACCTGAGATGGCCCTAAATACTTGTATTGTTTGGAGGTGTGATTTGAGAGAATCTGTGCTATTTGTTATGATGGTTGTATCGTCAGCAAATTGCAAAATTCTCGCTTCTTTGTTGTTTGATAACGTATACCTCTGCAGTTCGGGCTCTGGCGGATCTTCAATGCTAGCAATTCCACAGCAAAGATAAAGAGGGAAGGGCTAGGTGGATACAAGTGGAAAATGACACCGACATTACACTTTCAAATAAATAAATAACTTTCAACAACATCCCCCGTTTAACCCACCTAA
This sequence comes from Pocillopora verrucosa, assembly GCF_036669915.1. NCBI lineage: Eukaryota > Metazoa > Cnidaria > Anthozoa > Scleractinia > Pocilloporidae > Pocillopora > Pocillopora verrucosa. The sequence goes on from NC_089317.1 coordinate 12,343,846, forward strand.
GCGATTACCCAAGACTACAGTGCAGACTACATCTTTTCGTCATTATTTTAAAAGAATACATTTACGCTTGTAAATGTTAAGAAAAAAAACCAAACATGCAGGAATTTAAAAGAAAAGCTATACCACAATGGCAAATAGAGAAATGCGCTCTTCCCTAAGTCACAGATTTTCCCGCAAAGCCTTTTTTTCTGATTTAACAGCCAATTTAAACAGACGCACTAAATCAAAGCCCAAACTCTTACCCTTTTCTTTTCTACCGGCTCTGTCTCTAAATTTATTTTGTAGTGTTCGTAGAAAGTAATTAAGGTGCCGTTTTGTAAAGTACTCAGGTAATTCTAAGTAGGCAAGTTTGCTTAATTAGTTCGAGTTTTGTATTGTAATGTATGTAAGTCATGTTCTCTTTAGTAGTGTGATGTAAATAACATTACGCTGTAATATGTGACGGTTAGTAAGTGACTGTTAGTATAAGTAAGATATAAGTATTAGTGTCTAATCCAATAGGTACAGTAATATAATAACTAGAGTGATGTCGAGTGATGTAAGTAGAGTAAAGTAAGTTTAGTTCTGTGCAAATGTTTCTTCAATAAATGTTTATTAAATTAAAAAAGTAAAAAAATCAGTCAGTTATTATATCTTTCATGAACTGGTTAATTCCCTCTTCACCTGAATTGCATTTTTTACACGCTAAGCGATTTAAAAAACCACGAGCATATTGAACTAATGACCAAAGAGATAACAAAAGATTTTTGTCGATTAGTTCAGTTCTGAAATCATCATATATCCGCTCGCACTCGGGAAAAGTTTTCAACTTTCCTGAGAAAAAAGACCATAGAAATTCAAAACTGCAAACGGAAAAGAAAACGTTTTAGTCTAACGAGTTGAGTCGAATAGTTTTTGACAATTAAATTATTTAGCAGCACTCTACGAATAGTAGTTGTAAAACTTCTTTATTCTCCGACGCGTTTTGTCCAACTGTTGTAGACTTCTTCAGGGAGTTTTATAAGTTCTCACTAAACGCCTGTACTTTAGAGCCCAGGTTAGCGGCTGGACTAACGAACAGCGAACAGGAACAGGCCCCCAAGTCTTTTTCACATCTCGCCTAATACATTTTCAAAATTTTTCACATTTTTTAACTACTGTTCGCAGAGTGCTGCTCAATAATTTAGATTTAACAAATTAAAAAATTGTTTCAAAAAACGTGTGCGACATGGGCTCCATAAATCGCTTACGTGCACTTCAGTTATCATATCTAAAACAATCTTACTCCTTACTCCTCACCTTAAATGATGTCGAATAAAGAAAAAGTAGCATGTTGAGGATATTCCTCAACAAGTCGTTAAGTTCATTCCGCAACTCTATATTTTGCTATAGATACGTAAGACCATGATGCCTCAGTAGCTTGTTCTTTTTCATTTTCCTGCAAAAATACAGGTTGTGTAATCACAGTAAAATGTAGAGTTGCAGAAGATTTGTATTCTCATCTACCGCATACCACATTAATATGGGTATCCTGTTCCTCAAAGGAAAGACGACTAAATAATCTATTGACTAACTGAAAATCCAACGATATTTAAATAGTAGCATCAAAAACATCACATTAATAATTACGGTGATGATAACAATCGTTATACACCACTAATTCAAAGGAGCTAGATCATGATTCCCCTATCCTCTGGGGTTTGGGCTGCAACAATAATTACATGAACGACTTGTTCTAGAACCACGGTGCCAAGTGACGGTGTGGTCCCTGGCGAGGCGAGGCTTGCAAAGGAGGCAGGGTTGTCGAGCTGGTTTTCAAGGGTCGTGAGTCGTGAATGTATACGGGGAGTCGTTAGGGACGTCTAAACTGAAAATTTTAGAAGCAAACAGCGGCTCGGCGTTGGTTTCACGGGAAGGATTGAGTTGGTAGTGAATTGAAATGAGACTGCAGTCTATAAGCTCGGATTCTACGTTGAATTTTTGGCCGCCCAGTAATTTTGAGCCAGGATTTTTCGCTTCTCCGATCGGGCGTCCGGAAATGGAGTGTGCACCCTTGGGCATCTCTTGTGAGTAGTAATGGATAACTCAGTAAAATGGGTTCCTTTTAACACAGTAAGCGGTCAGACAACAAGGAACACACTATAGAAGTAAGGTGAGGTATTTTTATTGACAATTTGACTTACATTTTTATTCCTAATGGAGGTCGTAAATAATCCAATACAAAGCCTTAAAATTTCGCCATGACCCTTATTTCAAACTCACTTGACATATTTTGCATTTGAAATCAGCCCTAAGGTTATTTACTTTGCATGATCATGTGAACGAAATTACCGCAAAGCATTTCAAATATATAGCTGGAATTGAGCATACTGATACGTATATATAGTGTCGAGGTTCTGAAAGGAACCAAGAAATATTAAAAGTAGCTGCATGGTAAGAGTAAAATGTGAGGCGCAGCGGGAGTCTGATTTGTTTATCATGAGTATGATTACGGACCAAATTGGACGACACAAAGTCTTATTACCAATTAAGCATTGAAATTTCAAATTCCGGGAAGAGAAGAATAGTCAAGTTATGAAAGAAAGAGAAAATTTACATTAAGACACTGACAAAGGCGGCGTAAACTGTAGAATGGTTGTGATTGGTCGAATTAAATTGCAACTTTCAATGTGATTGGCGGATTTACACTATACCTTTGAATGTGATTGGCTTATTGAACTGCCCGATAGCAAACTGTCCAAAAACAACTTGACGAGAGAATTAGAAGAAAAAAGGAGTTTCTAAACCCAATCACAATGGAGGAAATTGTAATTTCTATGATCATGATTATAACAATGATAAAAATACTAATGTTAATAACGATAAATAATAATGATAATAATACTAGTCTTAATGATAATCATGATTATGATAATGAAGATAACCACCTCCAAAGGGAGGATTTCTCTCTATAATAACCTCTACATGCCTTACTGTCTTTTTTGAACCAATTCTAAAAACTTGGTCACTCAAACGCACATTTCTGATAAGATAAACGAATTGTAATACGTACTTAAGCATGTAATATAAATCTACATACCCAGTCAACGGTTTCAAAAATAAAGGAACTCTGACAGAGGGAAACTGCCCGTCAGTTTTGACAAATTTGTCTCATATTTTATTTTTGTTTATTGAAGATACTTTGTTTTGGTTATGCAAACGCCTGCTTTAAACTAAATCTAAATTGAATGAAAAAAAATAAACTAACTACCATTAAAGTGTGGGTACTTCACTAACATTAGCCTTGAAATTCGTCGCCATGTGATCTTATAATTTTTTAGAACGTCAATTGAAGAGGGGAGAATAATTTCCTTCCTCAAACCCTGACAACTTGTCATCACCTACTCCACCAAATCCTCAACGTTTGCGTACAACTGCTTGTCGTAGATTTTCATGTTGATCAGCCTCTGTGGACGAAAGAAAAGTAAAACATAATTTCCCCAATGTCCATCAAGAATTCTTTATTTCTGCATGACTTTATCTAATTAAATGCTCAAACGCTTGGCAACTATGAACGAAGTCTTCAGTTGTTCTTAGTTAAGCAACTTGATGGAGAGTGAAGGAACATAGTTGACGAGTTTATCATGATCACTTTGATGTTATTAAAAATTTTATAAACAACCCGACGTATTCTATAATGACCCCTTGTAAGATAACTGAATGCAAAAAGTTTACCTTGTGCAAAGTTTCCATTGTTTTGAGCTGGTTTCTCAGATCAAAGAAGGTTGGTCTTGTACCCGGGTCATCTTGCCAGCATCTCAACATCATGTCGTACCTACGTTTCATTTAAAACAGGTTGGTACTTGATATACGTATGGTATATTAAATCAAATTGAAACGAAACACATGAGTTGTTTTCACGATGAACTCATCGCTATCACACAAAATTGTTTAACTTGTTATTTTCTCGAATGTGGATATGCTAATCGATATGCTAATATATTTCAAATTTTAAACAGTGAAGATCTCCGTAAAGAAAGGAATAAATTCAATTACTGATGGAGAAAAAGATGCAATAGTTTGAAGCTTTTTAATCTCTTATTAAATATAACTTAAAAGTCGTAGAATCAAAGGCACAATAAAATTTTCAGGTCTCTTTAGAGCGTTAGCCTCAAAGAAACTTTTCCGCTTACAATTTATCATCCACATGTTGTGGTTTAGGCATTCTGTATCCCTGCTGAAGTAAGCTGGCAATTTTCCTGCCATCCATCCGCGGATACGGTGAACCACCTGATTTAAAGAAACTTTGAAGTCTATTGCACCACAAGCAGAATTCTATAGCTATGCTTGACAAGGTGAGTGTTACATTCTCATTGGAAAAGTCTATTGTTTATACTTGTGAGCTCGTCTAACAAGTGTAAGTGAGATATTATTTCTACCATTGTTATCGCCATTATAAAATAAAATAAATGTAAGCATTATGTTGTAATGTATGTTAATTAGGGATGGGAGAAAAGTATAAATGTTTCTGGTAGAAATATTCTTCTCGTCCGTCTTATGACTCTCAGACCCCCCTTCTTCGGTTCCAGGCCTTATATTAGGTGGTTTAGTTTATGGACTAAATTAATAATGTAATTTGGACACACTCGGTGGACGCGCTTCAAAAATGAACACCATGTTAACAAAACTTATTTAACGCAGGTATTATCGCTATTCACAATAAAAGACCAACCATACTTTGAACAATCTGAACGCGGAAAACATTCTTTATAAGTCTAGCTAAGAAACAACCGAGCTGGGTACGAAACGACTCAAACGACTGGGTACAAGACTAACCAGCTGGGCACGAAACGACCGTGGGTACGAAACGACTGGTAACCTTTTAACATAAATTCTTTTCGGGTATTTCTTTCGGGAAAACCAATGCACACCAACAGTGAGTTGTATAATTTAAAAATGTGTGCATTATTTGAATTTCCTTTTCCATGGCATTGAATGCCAGAAAGACAAATGTAGAGATTCAATGATCCACTAAAAGATGAAATACAAAACTTTTAATGATCGGAAAAATTACGCTGCCGAGCGCTTTTCTTGTGAGTAAACCCACAAAAAAAATCTCTGTTCTCAAGTTTAACCCTTACCTAGTATGTGGAATGGAAGATCCCCTTCAAAGACTAACCCCAGCCACCCTTTAATATTATAAAACATCAACCCAGTTAAAACATGTTGTGGGCATGAGACTCTCTTTGTTGCTGGCCTAATGTAAATCGTTAAAAACTAAAAGATAAGTATTACCTATTGTAAAAATCTCATAAAGGACAACTCCATAGCTCCATCTATGAGGCAATAAAACAATGCGGAAAACTCAATAACTATCAGACATTTTAAAACATTCGGCTTTCCTGTCCCTTGAAAGTATTACAACTTATAGCAACATACATAACCTGATTATACTAGAGACTTGTGGAACACCACCAATAAATCCTTTAAAACAACTGCCACAAGTACATCTTTATAGTTAAGAACACAGAAAATGGAGTGAAACTTCATTGCACAGGACTTACACATCACTTTTGGTGGTATATTTTCCATATAACAGCGCTTCATAAGCTGTCCACTTTACTGGAAGGCGACCCTAAAAATTTTGATTGGAAAAAAATTTCGGTTAAGAATATTGAGGCTGAGGATAATGAACGACTATGTGACTCGGAGACACTCTTTTAAGATATTCAGGATCGCCAGTGCAATAACCATGCCTCCTTTCCCAATGAAGAAAATATTCACTCTACGAGGAATTTCTTTCAAAGAAACTAAACTTTCCTACCCTGTCCCCTAGGTAACTTCAAAATTCGCAAACGCTCAACATTGACCAAAATTCATCCCATCAAAAACTTCTACCTCGAATTAAGCTGGGAAAGCACCGTTATATACCCAACTGTTGAACTAACAGCAAACGATACTGTCTGCTAATTTTGATCCGCGTTTGCCAGAATTGACATCATTTCACCAAAGTGAGTTCATCGATTACATGTCTAAGCACACTGGCTGCTATCCTTAACAAATGACATGCACTTTTCGCAGTCTTTGCAACACATTATCAACTACATCATCACTTAAATATAACCTTAATTTTCTATAAAAGGTTGATAAGGTGAGGAGTAACATTCTCCAAGAACTAAGCCTGTACTGTAGTAATGCAACTCATCTTTCACTTCCTTTGTTATCTGGCCAGCGGACAATACGCTAAAAGTGTAACATAGAGTGGATGCAGTGGCCCTTACGCCTGGTTGAATTTTGTGACGAAAATGTGATCGGTGAAGAATTCACAGAAAATTGACGCGTTTATGTTCACAGAAAATGTGATCGGTCAACAGATTGGCAGATAATTTTAATAGCGAGCAAAGCAAGAGCTAAGGCGATCGGACAAATAAATAATTAGTTCATGCTTAGCGTGCGAAGTTTGGAAACCACGAGAGAAGCGTAAGAGTTGCTCCAGGCGCAACCAAGAGTTACTCTGACATAAAGGCACACATTGTGCACGAAGAAAAGAGCTTATCACAACTGTTTCGGGTTGACCAGGTAATCATGTTCTAACCAACAACTGTGGATAAAGGACAAAGGAAAAACGATCAAGAAATATTTCGAGATAAAATCTTTATTCAAATCATTGTATAATTTTTTGCTCAGAAGGGAAAAACTGACAAACGAATTTCTTGCCTACGCGAGAACGCGTTGTCGATTCAGCATACTTAAATTGTTGTTCACTAAAATTTATGACCAAAAGATTGCGCAGTTTTTTGTTATGAAAGTTGTATAATTTCGAAACCGCGACAAAACCTTCTTTTGAACAACACTTTTGGGACATTTCAAAAGTAATATTTACCGTTCGAAAGAAAAGTCCCCAACGTCGGAAGGCCTCAGTTGAAGTCGGAAAACTCGGTTTTGTTTTCAGCCATAATAACTCAGTGAAGCAACGCGTTTGGGAAAAAAAGTATCGTTAACTCCAAAGCTAATTTTGTCGCTTGAGAGAGCTACATGGTCATAGTTTTCCAAAACGGGTATTGCTTAGCATAACTGCCATTAATTTTGAGCGCCAAGAGATCTATCTTAATCGGAATGGAAAGGAGTAACATTCTCGAAAGGTATGAAACGTCGCCGCTAAACTTGACGGGAACTCGCTGTAGAGGTGAAACTGCACATGTCATGTTATGGATACACAGCCGTACTTACTTAAGCCAATTTTGGCTTAACTACATAGAGAACGACTATTTTTTGAAAATGGTTGTAAATTAAATGATAGGTTTCGAAATTAAAACTGAAATAAAGTTTGCGGGGTAACTTTGATCCCGATAACGCGCGATGCACTCCCTTATCAAACGTATCATTATTTAGTAAAGGAACTTTTGGGTAAGTGTATACACAATCTCAAGACGTTTATATTTTTATAAAGTCCAGATATGACGCGCGTAGTCATTGGTTGAAAGAGCGTTCTCTATCAGAGTACAGTGTATAAAGCTGAACTAAAGCTGTCACGCCATCTGCTAGATTGTACTATGTCCGAACTTTTCTGGGAATTCTTCTTAGGTTTTTTTTTTTTGTTAATTTAAAGTGAATTTTTGGAACAAGCGAGCCGGCAAGTGGCAACAGAAAAGCCGAACGAAGGTTTGTAAACATGCCTAGCGACGTAATTTACGCTATCATAACGCGAGCAGAAGCGAAAGTCCTCAAAGAGAAAACGAAATGGACAGTCTGAGTTTTGAACCTTGTAACGCTCAGTTAGATTTGCGAACTTACGTATGGTAATAAAAATCAAACACAGCTAACGGATACTCCTACAGTATATGTAGTTTCGAGTCAAAAACAAAATAGAACAAAACAGGAATGATGAAAAATATAGCAAGACTGGCATAACTATTAAAATTCATACTAATAATGACAGCGTCAGAGCGACTGCGATCCTGCTGAGGTTCATCGCGGCTAGATTATCATGGCGATCCCCGGTCATCGCTCATCGCAGTGAAGCAAGCCTCAGATATTACATCGGCCGCCCTTCGAGTGAACAAACAAGGGCTTGCTCTAATACTCTTTCCGATGCATTGACTGGAAGGCCACGTCGGTCACAGCAGCCGAGTTTTACGATGCTGTCATTCCGAGCTCGAGCAATCTTCATGTTCCAGTGAATTAGGCTGTCGTTCATTCATAAAACACACGCCTCGAGCAGTTTGTTCTCTAATTGTCTAAGTAAAAACTTACGTCCTTTTATGAGCCACAATTCGGTCGGATTTCGCTGAATATTTCACTTTTTACTTTGTAAAGTATTGCAGATTGTGAACTTTGATGGTTTGTCATTTTTGAAAGCTTTAGTCTTGTTCAACCAATCAGACTATTTGAACCATTCCAACAAAGATTCTGATAAGCTTATTGTAGCGTGCCTTATGAGGGTATAGAGTATGCTGACGACACTGTTGCTCGCTTTTGAAATAAAGCTTGTTTTGAAAACTAAAAGTAACGCGTAGGGAATTTAAAGGATTATTTATTATGAAACAAATAGAGAAGCCTTCACTGTGCTCTGTTCTGTTGTAAAGCACTTAGAAAGCAGCTGGAGCACTCAAGAAGTGGGGGGAAACACTCGACTACGTCTCATGTTTCTGCCTACACTTGGCTTCTTTCGTGATCTAGCCGCCTCCTACGTGGTTTACAACAGAACAGAGCACACTCATGACAAATACATGTCATGGACTGAAGCAAAGCCCATTTCTTTCTAATTACCTTTGTCTTTCTCTCATAGATATTTTCCTCTTGCACATTTCTAGCCATTCCGAAATCTGTTACTTTACATGTTTCATTTTCTCCGACCAGCACGTTACGAGCTGCGAGGTCTCGGTGGATGATCTAACAGGAAGGAGAAAAAGATAGGCCGCTGGTCTGAGATTACACGTAACCACTGATATAGCACAATTTTTAGGGCATTGAACACTAACAGAGGTTGTATAATATGATGTACATATATATATATATATAATATGACTACCCTGTTCCACATGAGAAATTAAAGATGATTCAAGGATATAGTGACTAATAGACATATAATTAAACGGTAACAAATAGTCCTATTAACAATAACGATAATAATTTAATAGTGTAGTTTGATCATCCGGGTGAGTGTAGTCCTGAGAAGGACTGTTGCCGGTAGTGGTGACTGGTGTCGACTAGTCACCACTACCGACAACAGTCCTTCTCAGGACTACACTCACCCGGACGATCAAACTACACTATTACATGTTACCCCCGGGTTCCAACCATTTACTGTAATAATAATAATGATGACAGAGGTAATGACAATTAAGAGGGACTAGCTCAAAAGCCTCACGATTCCTCCATCCTCCGAGCTCCTATAATTATCAGACAATGCTTCTTTTGATTTTGCCTGTTCTTTAAAAATAGTTTTCTTATTACATTCCAATTCTATTTTTGTGAGACTTTTGTTTCATACAACATGGCATTCCGTCATTTCGTGTTTAAGAATATTACGTCATACCACCGTTGCAACAATCTACCGTTCCATTGTTCCGCTGAATAGGATCAGCCTGTTAAACTTCGCTCATTGCTCGCTTCCCAAATTTAGCGACTCTCTCGGGCATATGTGGCTGTGACAATATAATGTTCTTTCTACAAAGGGGAACATTTTCCCTCAAAGTTTCCATGACGGGTAGATCACACCTTTTTCCCCATTTTTTTGCAAGGACAAGTTCTATCTTGTTCGTGATTAAAATTACGCTTCGGAGAGATTGTGAATTTATTTGAAGTCTTTCGTAATGTCAAGGCAAATCCTGACAAATTTTAATTTCGAATATACTAGGCATAATTCGCTGATTAAAACGCGGTTGTGGTAGATGATATGGAGAAAGAATGTTAAACAACGAAGATAGTCAGAGGCAAATTATAAAGTGAAGTTCGGCATTCTTATTATTGAGAACATTCTTTCACATGCGGCAGCCGCCAACGTTTACATAAGATGATTGAATTGAGTCAGTCAGCAGTGAACTTTGACTGTTCCTATGGCTCGTGTTTCATATCTGTTGACTCATAAGGTGACATTTGATGCAACGTTACTAGGTATTAATTGTAAAAAGCAGGTGTTAAAGGGTGAAAATTGATTCAATTAATTCAGGTAAATTCTAAAGTGGTTGCGTGAGATTTCTTAAACAGCTTCCGAAAAGTCTCGCAATTTCTTATTTACTTACGGACTTACAAGGACGATAACATAATGCCTTAGAGGCAATAGGCTAAGAATCCCAAAAGTAAATAACTCAACTGTGAAGTCAGTGCGAGTATTAAACTACTCTGATACTCCGAAGCAAAAAATAAGTAACACCGGGAAACATCGGGTCGAAATCGGGTGAAATTCGGCATTCTATTGTTACTTACCATCATCAACTCACTAATTCCGACGACATGTGGCTTCACCTCCAATACGAGGCGGTAACCACAATGAAATCGATGAAATCCGAAATTCCTTCAGTAACAAGCAAACAAAAGCACTTTTTCTGATTATTTGCCCCAGCTCAGAAGGATAATGATATTTATCATTATTGTAAATATCATTATTATGGTCATTGTCATCATTACTATTATCATTGTCACTGTAAAAATTGCGATCATTATCACTATTCAAATCTGTCTGCCCATCAGACAAGTGTCCCGTCCAATGGTAAGAAGATGTAGAGGCATCTTTCTACTATTCGACACTCGAATACTCGACAGGTACGAAATTCCTCAATTACGTGTTATGTAAATGTTTGAGGTAGCAGGATTATTTCTAAAAAGAAAAACATTTAGAACCATTTCTATCTGATTTAATGTGCCAAATAGTTCCAAACTTCTTAAACTTACGGATTTCGACGACAAGTAACTCATGCCATCAGCGATTTGCCATGCGAACTTCATCAGCTGTTGTGATCTCAAGTTTGTTTGTGGTTTGATATCCGGGTCTTTATAATAAGTGTCATTAAGTCCACGGCTCTTTCTCAGGTAGCCCAGCAGGTCTCCAAAAGGAACATATTCTATCAACACCAGCAGTGGCTCTAAGAAAATAGGTAAGAAATGATGAAGGATTTTTTTACGTGATGGAGTTTCATTACATAGTAAAACTGTGGTACCTAACTTGTCCCCGGTTACACTATGCTAAGTCAGTCTGACCAGCTTGGTAACTATGTTAGTGTGATAAAACAGCTGCTAAACAAAGCTATTAGAGACATTTTATTAGGCATGCTACGCACGCAAGAGTTACCTTTTGGGATGGGTGGGTTGGAATGGGTCACTAAGTTACTGATGTTTGCATTTTTTGTAAAAGAAAAATAAATTCATTTTCAAAAGATTTCAACAAAAATATCTTCGATGTAGAGGGAAAAGAACCTCAGACTGAAATCAAATTAGAAACAGGTATTTCGTGGTCTATTGTCATCGTTACTTACTGTTATTGTATGCGAAAATTGTACTCTCCTTCGCAGCCGTTATAAGGAGGCGCGGTGGCCTTATGTTAGTGCGCTCGACTCCGGATCGAGTGGTCCGGGTTCGAGCCCTGGCCGGGGTCCTTGTGTTGTGTTCTTGGGCAAGACACTTTACTCGCACAGTGCTTCTCTTCACCCAGTTGTACAAATGGGTACCAGTAAATATGCTGGGGGTAACCCTGCGATGGATAAGCATCCCATCCAGGGGGGAGAAGCAATCCTCCTAGCCGCTTCATGCTAAGGAAACCGGAGTTAAGCGCCCTCCACATAGGCCATTTGGGCCTGTATAAAGGTTTTCCTTTTTTTTTTCGCAATCCTTTTTTTTTTTCGCAATCATGGTTTTCAATTGTTTGATCTCGTCACGCAACGCATTCTCTCCCCCTGTTGCGTGACGAGACCAAACATCGACTGCGAAGGAGATAACGCTAGTCTGTAGGCACGCCCTCATTATTAGCATTTTGTCACGTGAGTTTCCTCGCCCACGAGAAAGTATGAGGCCTTGAGTCACACGAGCCTTAGAGAGGTCTGCAAGATACCCAGTCTCCTCGCCACCATCAAGCTCCCCACCAAAGTGTAATCGATCTCACCACCAGGGGTAGCCATTGCTGTAATTGTTTTAAGTGAAGCTATTAAATGTTAGATTAAATAAATATACGTTTGCTGGAGCTCTAACTTGTTGCTCGTTATTTTTAAGGGTAAAAAGTATTCCAAGTATTACAAGTATTCCCTTGTGAACTTTCAAACCTCAAAGCACTCATGTTGTCGACAAAAAATGCATGCGATCGATAACATTTCTTCTCGATCTTGCTCTTCGTTCGCATTCGATTGAGAATTTAATGTCACTTTTTCTTTGATGTACATTCCAAATATTTACAGGCTAGACTTCATCGTCTGATAGTTCGTTTAATATCTTGTTGTCATCTTTGATCATATCAATTGGTGCCTTTCCGATCGTTACACGCATTTGACTCACCTTCCGCCATCTTCAAAAAACTGTTGAGCCTTTAGCACGGCTCTGCGTTATTGCCCGTAACATTCTTACGGCGATGCCAAGGAGACTAAAGATCAAACTGAAGAGTCACGTAATGCTTTGAATTTATATCAAATTAGCTAACAACCTTGGTGGCGAGTTTAATGGTGGCGACTTGGTAGTGGCGAGATTGCCTAGTGGCGAAACAACTGTTTAGCACTGACAATTAGCGCTGATTGTCTCAAAAATTTCCGCGGGCAGGGAAACTCGCGTCCCGTGGCACTAATGATAACGGCCTGCCGTGGTTACTGCTATTTCTTCACTTTCTTCGTCAGAGACAAGATCGAAATTTTTCAGTTACAGCTAGCTGCCTCAAAAATATTATTCCACGTTATTTCGCTGTGGAAAGCAAACCGACTAAAGAAACTCTATTTTATCTCCAATAACTTCTAACCAAAAATTTTTTTCCGTCTCTGTTCTTTGAACAAGTGATAATATTTGAACAAAGAAGAAAGTATTATATTTTAAAAGCTTTCTAGTGGGCATAACAACGTGGGCTTCTTTGTTTTGCTGTTGTCTATCTAGACTTTGTCGCGTGCGTGCGGAATAATTGATAAAATGCAGGTTCTTTACAAGGAATTGACAAGTGATGGGGTGAGGTCCAAGGTAGCTAGAAGCGAATTTGATTGGCACAAAACGTGGAAGCACGGAAGAATTGCTTAGAAATCGTCTAACAGTAACATCCTAAGTTGCATATGAATTTTTGGTAGGATTATGTCGCTAAATTGAGAATGTTTGCTGGAATATGACATTTCATTGGATTAAAACTGTTTCATAGTTAAAAGTAAACACGTAACTGTATCAGGAAATTACCGTTTGAAATTAATGGGACTCAAGAAGAAGGGAAAAAAATAAAACAAAGCGTGATCTTTTCAAGCTTTGTCAAGAACAGCAACAAGGCATAAACAAGATTTTAGCACAATTTTTTTATGCAAAGGCTTTGCGTAGTTTTCACCAGTCACCAAAATAACATTATACAAAACAAACGCTCCCGTGATAATCTAATGTTAGGCCTTTTGCAAGCGGCGTGTGCTTTATTTCAAGGCGCATCCTTTCATCAATATCACCTTACAACAGCGCGAGCAAAAGATGCAACCTCTGCCTCAAAGAAAAATTACTCATCATCTGTCGACCTGAATTATCATCACTCAATAAACGCTATGAACTCGTGTCCTCATGCCGCCACAGAAACAAAGCGTTACTGCGTAACAAGTGAACAAAGCATTTAAATTTACCGCCAAGCCTAGTATGCAAATTTGTAAAGCCTATAAACGATGGTTACGAATATTCTTGACAACAAAATCCCTTGATGAGTGAGTTATCGCGAAACAGGCCGGTAAGGGCCTATATGTATGTATCGCCCTAACCTGCGAAATGATTACTCTATATATATATATTTAACGTTTACTACCAAAGTATATTATAATTGTGCCTTTCGAAGTGTATAATTTTTTTCTCATATACATATATCAACCAAGGCATGGCATCTCGCTTCATATGTAAAACGTAAATATAAAATGCCTGCAATTGGGACTGAAACATTATATAGTCAGCGCTAAATTCTATTTGAGCTTGGTGGTTCACGCGACCGCTTAACAAAGAACTGCCACTTAAGTGGGGAGAAAACCTATTTGCCGCCGCCTGTGCTGTTTTCGATAAAATTTACTGCAACTGATGTTGCAATTGAGTCCACGTCAAGTCAGTCAAATTTCTCGAGGTGCTATTGCATTGTAAAACATGACATACATCGAAAGACAACTTATCATTTAACCACGTTACGGTAAATTGTCAGGTAAAAAATTTATGAGGGAGGAAGACCTAAAATCACTATGAAGAATCAGAATACATTTTTATCACTGAAGAACGGTTGGGATACAAATAAGGAAAGTGAAGAATAGGAAATCAATTTTGATGAACTGCATATAAAAAGGGCCATGAATCAGCTCACCAGATTCCGTAACACATCCCAAAAGTTTGATGACATGAAGGTGTGGTTTTAGCTGCTTCATTGTATCAAGTTCCGCCATCAAATCTCTTTTGTCAGATTCTGCAGCGTTACCTAGAGATAAAGCCAACTCAGAATATGAAAGGATTTAATTTCGCCAGCGCCATTCATTAGTATGGGATCTTTTCGGTAAGATGTCACTTGATAGAGGAAGCTGAGATAAAGTTTACAGTACTTTTTGGGCGTGCTGCAGCACCTCACGCGTGCGTCAAACGCGAGTAGTAAATATTGATTATTTTAATTTCGTAAAGTAAGGGCGTGCAGTAGGAAAAATACATGAGTGTAGTGGTTTACACCCAAATGCGTATATTTTAACTCGCTTGCCATTATCTGCACGCATTTGGGTGTACTCTTTAATCAATATGCTATAGCTGTGGGAATTTGTATTCCAATAATATGCTATGTTGAGCGTTCAAACATCATTCGCTTCAACAGTCCCCCCTCCATTTAATCTTACTCTTGAGTTGATAATTAGCTCCTTTCATGTGACAATTTTACCGCAGCACATTAGATAACTTAAAAATTTACTTTCATTCTCATTTCAAGAAGAGCCAAACATTGAAATCGAAATGCACAAAGAAACGGAAATAGAGAAACCGATCTTCGTTGCGGGAGACATTCTGTGATCATTAAGTTTGTTGTTTGCGAACACAGGTAAAATGGTGCCCTTCAATGACAAATTTTGTCACATGCTAAGCAAAGATTTCTAGGAACAAATCAACTTTCCTTATTCATTGAAGCAGTTATGATTGTGTTACTATTTAATGTAGGAACGATGCTTCACAATTGTTTTCTTTTGACTTCCAAAACTCCATTCAAAATTCGATCATTCAAATTTAGCTTTAGAAGAAACCATTTAAAGAGGAGCGGACTGCACACGTGCAGTGCATAGGATTTGCACGCGTGTCAAGCGTGTATGATGCTTTAAGTATTATCACTCTCACAGTTAAATAAAAAAAACAGTAGAAAGCATCTTAAAAGCATGGAGAGTAAGAACCAATAACAAAAACATGAAAATTTCAGCTGAATATAAACTATTTTTACGATATGAAAGATCATACCTTTGAGCATTTTGATAGCCACTGTAATTGTCCCAGGCCTCCCATGAAGTTGCTCAGCTGTTCCCTTAGCAACCTGACCAAAAGCACCTTTACCAATGATTTTTTCTACAGACACGCGATCCCTTGGCACCTCCCAAGAGCGTGTTGATGGATGGAGAGGCGTATAATCAGCCACTCGATGGGCCCTTGGTTCTTCGGTTGAGCGTTCGGTTCTTATTTCTTTGAGATCCATGTATTCTGCGGGAGGCTGGATAAATTGTCTTGCATCTGAGCGGTCCTGATCTCTCATCGGCACTTCGTTCTGAGATGAAGAAAGAGAAAGGAAAATTTATCTTTAATTCCCTACTTCCTTCTAAACTTCAAAATTTCCTATCTTTTAAGTCTAAACTTCGCCTGAATTTTCACTAACGGTTTTAACGTTAAGTCACTTTGTTTCTCATAAGATTCAATAAAAATGAGAAAAACAAAAACATAATCAGAACTTTTCTTACATCATATACTTCTCTGCTGTCTTCATATGGTCTAAAACAAAACAAAATGTGAGGATTAAGTATTTTTTATCTTTATAACTGTTTTGTACCTTTGTTGTCAGAAATGAAAATTTGCAGTCAGTCCTTCAGTTGCTATTGATACAATTTTTCCTTCTTAAAACTAAACTGTGATATAAATAATGATCACTGTAATAATATCAAAAGCATTCATTTGCGCACGAAAACAATTTCAGCGTGGTTGATGCGGTCATGTCTAAGTCAAGTCTAAGAAGATAAAGAAAATTACAGTCTTAATTAAAACTACAGATACATGATTAAAACGACAAATTGAAGATTCTACCAACATTACATACTAAAAAATTAAATGTGTAAAACTCAGAGGTAATTTTATCAATTGCCCATCCAGCTGTTGATACTGATAATGAATCTTATTTGCTGTGTCTTTCATCTCTTGTGTGTGTGATAAAGCATTAGCAAGAACCTAAAATGAATTCCGAATATCTGCTTTCAGCATTTTAGTTATCACTGTCAGCTATAACAAATGCTTTGCTCTTTAAGAGAGCAATCTATCGTCTTACTGGATGGAATCTCACCTTCGCTTTGCCGCAGTTTCTATCAGAGAAAAATATAGATAAAAGATGAGGGCAAAGTTATGGGAAAAAAGTGAATTAAGAATAATAAGAGAATTAGATGGCACCTCAAGGAAAACCAAGAATTACTTACCTTTTTTGTGAATCCAAACCACATGGATAACGAGAATGATATTGAATAAAAGAAGGACTCCGATGATGGATCCAAGTAAAACGTGTTTACAAGAACATTCACAAATGTTCATCTCTGTCAAATAAAAATTCATAGACTGATTCATTTATAGTTATTCACAAAGACCGACTCTGATATTTTCATATTCTGCAAAATAAGGTAACAAGCGTAGAACTTTTTCACATTTGAATAAATCAGAGTCTGTTTATAACTGGTCTTCTGCTGGTTTGTACGTATGAAATGCTTTTACTGAGCCATATTTCCAGGATCTTAATTTTAATATGAATACGATTTTCAGGTGAAAACAATTCTGCCAGTCAATCAATATACAACAAATGATCAACAACAGCAAAGATTTTGCTGATCGTAATCAAAATATGCACGACGATAGGTTACTATAGCTGCCATGGTCATCTGATTGTTGATGTAATATATAGATTTAGCCAAGCCTAAAAGCGGAGCTCTTGTTAGTTTATTTTCTAGCCCCTCATTAAATTAAAAACTGTAATAAATAGTTTCTCAAGAGGATTAAGACACCAGTCCAGGGGGTGGGGAGGAAAGGGAAGAATTGGCGAGGTCCGGAACCTGGGGACGACGTCCTCACAACTTGCGATAAAACGCATGCTGGTCAGCGGTATCTTCAAGCAGCTGAGGATCTTCGTTGTTGTTCCTGATATTTTGAGCAAATTTTCGAAGATAGAGAATCTTTTCTTCTTCAGAGGAAGTGTGCGATGTCAGCATCAATTGAAATTATATTCTTTTGAGCGTGACTGATAATTTTTGTCTGGGAAAATAGCCAAAATTGAAAGAAACGACGGTAAACTACTTCGAGTTTAGACATCAGCAGTCGATTGAAGAGTGTACATGTGATAACAGTGAATTAGTAAACCAAGACGCCAGAATCGTATGGGCTTCTCTTATATCTTCTCTTGAAGTTGCCAGGTATGACTGCTTGCCCCACCATTTTTTCCCGAACGTTTCAACCTCCTCTGTTTCGCGTAAAAATTAAAAAGAAAAGTCATTTTCAACTCGTGTTTGAAGCTGTAATTTCTTAAAAACATTTCCTCTTTTGGCAATTATTCTTTCAAGATTGTCCTCTGGCTGGAAATACACGGCGTCTTTTTAGGATTCTTTCTGTTATTTGATTCGGTAACCTCTGCTGTAACTACTTATAATGCAGGTTTCTTTAAGCCAACTGCCCATGATCTTAGCAACTCTAGCTAGTGAACTACGAAATTTGTTTAACATGTTTCTTGCGCTGCAAAAGTTTGTTTTAAAAGAAGACAAGTTAGAGCTAAAATGTCATGATTAAAACATTTGTGGTAAACTTGAGATAATACCTGGATTTCATTTTTACATCAATGCAATCAATTCCAAACATCAATCAATTTTTCTCTTTAGTTTTAAAGTTGAGTTGATGTTATTGGCTTTTTTAAATGGGTTGAAACGTTTTTGATGGTATTTTCTCATGTTTGCAAATAATTGAATTTACTGGAAGGTAGAGTCATTGTAACATGTTGAACATGAAACACAACAATAAATTTCATTGATATGTAGAAAGTTTTTATTGGACTATCTACCGGCAAGTCGTTGTATTATATTTCAACCCAACCATTTTCCAATAATTTGTGATCACCTTTACAAAATAAGTGGTCAGGGAAACATACACCATGTTTGAAATGTCATGTCCATAGTAAGCGAACAGAATTGAGGGGGGTATGTGGGAATAGGCTCTCTTGTCTGTAATGTTAATTTGCAAATCGCTCCTGTTGCCAATGTTTTGATGAGGTTGAGCCGTTCAGGTATAGGAACTGAGGATTTTAGTAGGCAGTGACTTTTTTCAAACCTGAAAACTATCATCGTGAAAGTCATATTTGTGCCTGGTAACTCATTCCTATTCTGATAAACTAGTTTTAAGAAGAATACAATATTTTATTACAAATATTTGATGCATAGGCTCTGCACAAATATTTACATTTATAGCCAATACCAATCCCTACGCATGATGAAATGTCAGTAGGTCCAGTGGAAAAATGTACCAAACATCTGCAAGATTTGATGTAATTATTTTAATTACATGAATATTAACTGATATTAGGAGATCTAAGAATATTCAAAAGAATGTAAAATTTGTTTGAAAAATTAGAACTCGGCATAGGCCAAATAAACAAGATTGTTAGAAAAAGAAATGTGTACTAATGAAAAAAGCTAAGCAACCTTTTTACCGGTTTTCTATGTTGAAAACACACACACACATGCAGATTTCTTATAAGCCTGTAGTTCAAGCCTGCCATGTCTTCAAAATTTTGATGCACACCTCAAAAGGAGAAGAAATAAATTTCAAGTTTCTATTTATTCAGTTTAGGTTTGTCAGGTAAAATTGAGTCAAAATTTTCACAACCAATTTATTAGGTTAGCCTACCTAGAACAGTCTTTGCTTTTCCAGTTTCCCACCCTTTAAACCTAACATCTTGTAATTGTGACCAATTCCTTACCAAGGAGCTCGCAGCGTAGCCCCAAAATTGTACGAAATATCAGCCGAAAAATCTGGTTGTGCGACCGTACGACCGACCGTACAAGCTGCTACTTTTAGCATGCGCGACCAACTGTACCACGGGCACTATCTTAGCCATTACGTAATGGAACGGCGAGGGAGAAGGTAATGGCGCGATTGAAGCGAGTCCAGAAATAACGGCGAGAGGAACACGAAAGAGAACAATAAAGGGCATAAGAAAAAGGCGAGTATCTAACGAAGAGCAACGCGAGACGGAATTATCGCAAGATTTATTCTATTCATTTGAAAAATTCGCGCTTTGCCGAAGATATGTTGTTTTACCCTAAGAACTAAGTAATGTCCTTTCCCAAAATTTAAATAAATTGAGATTGAGTCAGTGATGTTCATGTTTACATTAAGTCTGACGCAGTAATTTGATTTTGACAATATTGTCATGTGAGAATCCGTCAAACATCTGAGAATCAATGTACAGACCGCAAATGTGTGGTGCGAACAAATTCACGGATAAAGTGGAGTTGGTTCTACAGCGGGATGAGTGAATTTAATTGTTTGGTTGTCGTACTTCTCAGCGCTATGTTTTCATGCTTTCTACTCGATTCGCTCGAACGCCAGGAAATGGTTTGTCTCACAAAATATGGAGCCACTTTCTCTTCCCTCAACATTTCGAGGCGTCATGATGAACATGCTTGCGATACGATATTTTTTTCCTTATCCTGGAAACTGAAGAATCAATCTCTGAAATTGGTAGTCATCACATTTTGCAAGGAACGTCCGAGCTGTGATCGAGCAATTAAACGGGGTGCTGGCAATTTGACCTCACAAGCGCGCTGGTAAGCACATGGTTCGCGTAAATAATTGCTGTTTACAGTTTTCGAATTCAAGGACAGTTTTTGAGAGTCTGTTTCTGTAACCTTCCAGGATATTTCTGTTAAATTCGTTGAAGTTCAGTCTCGGAATTTCATAAGCGATTATGAATGATAGATTCGTATCGGCACCATAATTTAGGGAAATTTTGTCAACACATTATGTGACGATAAGGTTTTCCGCGTCCAAACTGGGAAACTGAATCTTCGCGGACGGCACAATAACAACTGGGGGAAAATAACTCGGTAGAGACCACTCGGCAGCGAGAACGGAAACTCGTCACGATTTCTTGGCACACGGAGACCTACTTCGAGCGAGCTTATACAGACGTCAAGGATAAGACAATCTTTGGTTCCACAGTACTTTTATTCTAGGTCAGGCCAACAAGCGACATGACCTCTAGCGTACTCTAGTTTGTAATAAACTAAACTGTACAAGGTAGCTGCTTTTTCAACTAACTGGTGTCAAGTGCTATTGTTACACAAATCGCAATATTTGAATAAGGACACAAAGGAGCGGAAAAAGGTCTCCTCCTTAACCTGCCTGCAAATAATTGAATTTTATGTTTCAATTCAAGATAAAACAGAAGTCTTGCAGAGTTCTCATTCCAGATTGAATTCAGGTGAGAACATCAGCAAACAAGTTGAAATCATATGCTTTTCCTGAATCTTTAATTTTATTGCCCTGTTTATTTTTCACAAACCCTATTTTATATCTCTATGTGACAGCTAATGATTAAAACCTCAGTGAATAGTTATGCCATATTTTAGATATGATTTTTTCCCCCAAGATCTCACTAGTAATTCTCCTTACTATCTCCTATACAGTTCTTGTGGTGTTAGTTTGGAGGATTTAGTATTGGATCATCTTATAATCCCCCAACTAATATTTTTCTTTATTCTCATAACTTGTCTGCTTGACATTGTTTTGATATTGTAAGGAGAAATTCTGACGTGGTCTCTCATGGGAGTAAAAGGGTTAAAATGAGGGATTTCATCATATTGTGATGATTAAAATATTCTTATGCTTTCAAATGTAACAAAAAAATGTGATGAGAGTCTGATGCTATGAAACACTTGCAATGGAAAAACCTGTTGCTGGTATGTCTTTAATGCTTAAATTTTCATGGGAAATGCTTTTGTTTGAAAGTGGGGATACAAGAGTTTTTAAAGCTGATAGAAATAAGCTGTTTGTGAGTAATAAAAGGCAAGTTGACAATCATACCTTAATGCTTGACATGCTTCCCTCATACATGTCAGTTGTGTGTACCTACCATCATAGAGGCATCTTTAGAAAGGTTTTTTTTTTACACAAGGCAACCTCCAGGGTGGAGGAGTAGAAGACCATAGAATGATGTTTACTTGGTATTTGTATTTACTGCAATCCTATATTCAAGCAGTACTCTACATATATATAACTGATTACATGATGTCTTTAACCCTTTACACCCCAATGTCAGAATGCATATTCTCCATACTATTCTCTATATATTTCCTAATGTGCTGGCAAGGAGAATTTGTTTAACAATCAAGAGGTTCTTCAGTTGATTATCATTTCCTTTATTCTCATGACCTTAATGTGTGACTCGGGTGATATTGAATGGAGAAATTAGATGCTAGTCACAGGGATTAAAGTGTTATTAGCTGTACACATTTTCATGTATATGCTCCTCACATTTGTTGGCAACAATAGCTAAGATCGTTAGGAAAGCAAACAAATAAGTGAACAGAAGCCAGTGAAATGAGGGAAACTGTAAATTTTACCATGTGATAGAAAAACATCACATAATACTTAAAAGGGGAAACTTGAATTGTGCTAGCTAATTTTCTCTATTGCCATTCATGTTTTTGATCAAATAAAATTTAACCCTTTAACTCCCAGTTCAAATTTGTAATTCTCCTTACTGTCAACTGTACAATTCTTATAATGTTAGTTCAGAGAATTTAGTATTAGATCAACTAATTATCCCCAAATTTTCTTTATTCTCATCACTTATCTGATTGATATTGTATTGATATTGTTAGGAGAAATTCTGCCTTGGTCACTCATGGGAGTTTGTTAATTACACTACATAGGAAATTAATTTTCTAGAATTTAATAGATTATTAAATAAATAGGTAGCAAAAAGAAACAAATCAAAATGCAAAAATGGGGAAGACAAAGGACACAATACAATTTTATAAAGACAGAAAAAATTTCTATTTGTTCCTAACATC
Source organism: Pocillopora verrucosa (assembly GCF_036669915.1). Taxonomy (NCBI): domain Eukaryota; kingdom Metazoa; phylum Cnidaria; class Anthozoa; order Scleractinia; family Pocilloporidae; genus Pocillopora; species Pocillopora verrucosa. Next base: position 12,366,258 of record NC_089317.1, read on the forward strand.
TATCATAATTTCAGAGGAAATAAAAATTTTAAGATTATCATAAATCTGGTCTCGATATCATGTTCGGAGCTTTTCAGAAGCGCCGGCGTCGCGGCTCTTAAGTTTTATAATTAACCATAATTGAGTGCATGCCCAATGTGCCGCGGTGTACTTATAGACCGCCGGGACGAAGAAAAAATATATCGGTTTCCTCGGTACGGTTGATAAAAAAAACAACAAAAACAAATCAAATTTCAGACTAAAAAGTTATAGTGTGGACAAGGTCTCATAATTTCAAGGCATTTCGAACAGTTAACGAGCAGGGGAAAGAATCAAGGGAGTTTCTAAGTTTATTAGATTAGTGCTCACCGGAAAATGTCAAATTCTTAATTGATTTGAAGGTGTGAAACCTCAGACGGAAATGTAGTTGTTTGCGACTTTTTTCTTTTCGCCGCACTTAATTGCTCCCTAAATTTTATCACGAGAGGCAATGATGAGAATACATGAGTTCGTGATTCATAGGTCTGTCAGCTTTTAAAAAAATTAGCCTTTGAACTAACTCACATCTGATTTGCATCCGTTAAAATATTCGTGCGCCAGATGCCTCCGAAAGATAAGGAGAACGGGAGTATTGGAAGTATGGTGCGTTGAAATAATACAATCAAAAGCTGCTTATCTTTACAGAACAGGAACAAGAGTTGCCATTTCTTCAAAAACAATCGGTACTGAATCTTTTCAATTCGGCTTTAAGTGTCCTCGTCGTCGTCTAAGCACTGGACGTCGAGGCGAGCAGAATTTCTGCAGCGTTGGACGTCAAAGCGTGCAGAATTTCTGCAGCTCTAGACGTCAAGGCGTGTAGAATTTCAGCAGCACTGGACGTCAAGGCGTACAGAGCTTCTGTAGCACTGGACGTCAAGGAATGCAGAATTTTTGCACGCTTGGGCCGTTAAACCCTGCGGAATCTCTGCAGCATGAGACGCCATACCATGCAGAATTTCGCAGCATTGGACGTCAAACCTTGCATAATTTCTGCATTACAGTTCGTAACACCATGTCAAATAAAATTGAAAAGAAAACCCACTTAAAAATACTTAGGGTTAAAATCAAAGACTCTATAGTTCCATTCTTCAACGTGCAGAGCATTGTGTGCACTTTGACCAGATTTAACGACCAACGTAGTTAAAAATTGAATATTTGTACGCGTAAAATGCACCTACGTTTAACTTTCCGTTGAATTATACAAAATGTTACTCTTTTGAAACAACACATTTTCTTAATCCGTGAAAACTGAAGCATTTTGCTTTTATTACATAGGGGAAATTTCCGTGTTTTTTGCCTAAATAGTGCTGCTTTGAGGCCAACATTTCGCAGTGTCTGGAAAAAAGCACCATAATTTGCGGAATCGATATGAAAAATATGCCTAAAAGGATCATTTTTCATGGAAAATGCTATTTTGGAAAACACAAAATAGTTTGGAAAGCAATCAATGATCACCCTGGTTTTGAGTAAAACCACTATAGTAACTTCGTCTTAGTGGCTCGCGATATATTAATCCAAAGGTAAGACCGGCAGCTATTGAACAACTCCCGTATTCAATTATAAAATGTAAGGGAATGTGGGAGTACATTAAGATACTAGTGATATCAGTAAAAAAATGTTTGTTTCTTGGTGATATGTATAAAATCTAAGCGAGGACAAAAAATTAAGCGCACCTGCAGGATTTCCCGACGTCGCCCCGTCAACTTGAGTAGGCGTTGGCGTGGGTGTAGTAGGAATCCGTTCAGGAGAAATTGCTTGGATGGAATTCGGATCAACTTTTAAGTCACCGAACCTCTTGTCTTTCGCAGCCTTCTTCAAAATCATCAAAACGTTTTCGATCTCGACATTTCGACTAAAGGTCAGTGAGAAGTACCCTGTTACACTGCCACACCTGACATGAAAAATAACAATGACGAAAAACAGGTACGCACACTAAATTCACTCGTGTAAAGCAAAACAAAGCAAATAGAACAAAAACAAAAAAAAACGTAGAAAGGTGGGTTAAATATATGAAGGCCGTGCTGCACTGAGACGTTCAAGTCCCCTCAACGATTCATAGAAAAACCCTTTGCTTGAAACGTTTAAAGAAAAAAGAGTTGTTCCCGCGAAAATAGATTCCTTACCAACGACATATCATCATTTCATTATGACTAAAGAACAAACTGCACTCGAGCTCCTCAAATCTCCTGGGCCGGGCTGTTCAAGCTAAGTTAAGATAACCCAGGGTTCGTGTGAAATCTGAGTTCAGAACTGAGAGCTTTAAAAGAAAGTTCTGTCGAATTCTTTTTGTTTATGATATGACTCTTTGATGCTCTAAAAAGAACACAGGACATTACCCAAAAAAGCTTTTGAATAAAGGAGTAAAGAAACCCAGATTAAAATTTAACCATGGGTTAGCGCTAATCGGCCTTCGAACAACTGGGCCCAGGAACAAATAGCAAAATATTATAACTCAGCGCGCGTAAGGCCTACCTACTTCCTAAGGAGCTACCATGTTAAAAATCCTTACGTACTACACGGTCGTGCACCCGTCACATGACGTGTGCAATTCACTTCGGCTGAGAGTCCCCGTTGAGTTTAGCCGCAGGGTTTCAAACTTTCAAGATTTTTCCCGCGCTCTATCCCGATTGAGATAGACCTTTTGGATCTCAAAATGAAAATAAAATATGCTTGATAATTTTCGTCTCGAAAAGCAATGAGCATATAGTTCTTTCAAGCGACGAAATTAGCTTTGTAGTTGACGTTACTTCATTCCCAAACAAGATGGGAATTACGGCTGTAAACAAAACTGAGCTTTCTGACTTCAACTGAGGCTTTGCGACGCTGGGCAATCTTCATCAAGCGGTAAATATTACTTTTAAGTATTGATGTGTCTCAAGTGTGTTGTTCAATGATTTGAAATCGTACCGAATTTTCAGGATTTTCAACACAAAGGTACCGAATTTTCTGCTCGTAAATTCTGGTAAAAATCAATTCAATCGGGGTAAATCTACCAAATTGGTCTCGTGAATAGTTTTCGGTTCGTTTCCGAACGGTTGATACTATCAGTTTAAAGTTTTGATATTTCGTAAAAGTATATTGTTCAATAGAATCTCACATTAAAACTGTACAATTTCAGAATTTTAAAGTTTTTCAAGAGAAATCTGCGCAATTTTCTGGCCGTTAATTCTAGTAAACAACGAGTTAAGCATGCTAAATATACTTCGTGGTCTCATACCCCCAAGAAATTCGTTCGTTTTTCGCTTCATAGCAAAAAGTTTGCAATTCTTTTAATAAAGATTTAGTCTCGAAATATTTCCTGGTCGTTTTTTGCCTCGGTTAGAACATGATTACCTAGTAGACCCGACACAGTTGCAATAAACCCTTTTTTACAAGCACAATTTGTGTCTGCATGCTGTTATAAAAAACTCACTAAAGAAGCAAATTATAAGATCTCATCATGGCCGAAACCCCAATCGCTGCTTTGTGCTTGCGAGGGGTATGACTAACTTTTGCGACAGGTTCCTCTTGTTACTTCAATTAGGGAATAGCATTAGTCGTTGCAGTTCTAAATCGACTTCACGGTATAGTTAGCACATAAAGGGTTTAGGGTAGTAAATTTCGTGTCTTCATACACCCATTTCATAAATGGTGGACGACACAGATGAGCAGCACGAAAACGAGGCTAGTCAATCCGTTCGCCGCAAGGAAAATTTATTGCAACATCTGGGGAATCTGGTGGTGCTGTGAAACACACAAAGGAAGATATTCCAGGTGATTCTCTTGAAGGAAGGTTGCCATCTCAGAAAATTGAAGAACGAAATTCTGACTCGATGTCGTGGGGACTCTTGCAAAGGACTCAAAACAAAACAAAGCAGAATACGTAACTGAAAAGGTAATTTGGAATTTACGTAGACCACGTTGTTGAAAGCAGCTTCTTGTTACCTTTTATGATAACTCTGAGGTTATGGAAGTAATAAACTGTTTAAACAATGAAATTGTGCCTCTCATAACCGTGAGTTGGATGAATACATTTTAAGTGGTCGCTACAATAATATTATTGACCCAGGATAAAATTTGTACAAAAAGAAAGGATAAAATTTATACAAAAAGAAAAGAAAAGCAAAAAGGTTGTGTAGACCAGGGAGTCGCATCATTAATAAAGCCAATTAAATATCCTGAAGACGGTTGGTCTTCTAGCCTGTTACGTATGCCCATGTTCACTCTAGCTGAGTTGAATATACATATATCAAGATTTGGAAAAAAAATTGATCGTCACAGGTAGACTCACTCAGTCCCAATTAGCATGAGAAAGGCAAAACGTTTTCAGAAAATTTCAGAAAATTCAGAGCGGTGTGTCGGTTGGACGCAGTCAAGTGCACTTTTTCGTTATGTGCAAGCGTCACTTTTAGAACATCTAACTGTTGACGAGGACAAACTGAATGAAATTAAACAAAAAAACTGCTGCACAAGCTGATTCAGAGGCATGGAAAAATTAAAGGAAATTTAGGTTTACTGCCTCAAATTTTGGTTTATTAGTGAACAGAAAAAAGAAATCATTCCACTCGTGAACAGAACATCTTACATCCAAAGCCATTCTCCTTTAGACAAACTATGTATGGTAAAAATATGGGTCCGTGGCCTTGATGCGATGCAATATCTAAGTGGATGTTCTCGACTCGAAATCCAGTTTAAGAGCTCAAATAAGGGTTTGTTGTGTTTCAAGCCTTCACCTGTTCACTCAGATTTGAAACCAAGGCATCCTTCTTCAGTTCATTCGCATTTGTTCCTTGCAGGGTCTCACTTTCTTTAAATGAATCTGAACAGCAGTATGTCATGGTGCTGGTCCATGATTTCATCGCATTAGATACACTCTCCCATTGAACGAATTTCTCAAATCACTTGGCCTAAAGTGTAGAGAGCGTACCTTATCCTCCTTTGTCTCGCGAAAGTCCTTTCCTTCATCTCTCCTTATCGCATGCAGCCATCACTTACGTCTCGTTTTACCGGTGAAAAAATTGCAACATGATATCTTCTCATTGTTGTCCCCTATTTTACCTTTTTGATTGCATTCAGGCACACAACAGGAATTGCCGTAAACTTCAACGTAAACACTAAAAATTAGCTATACCACCTCACGCACTGAGGACTGACTAGCCTCGTTTTCGCGCTGCACTTCCGTGACGTCCGCAACTTATGGATAGGTGCATCAATTGCCACTATTCGGAAGTCGTGTGTTTCATTTAAGGTCAAATAATTTTAATCTAAAATTTTGCATGCCATCTCAAAAAAAATATATAAAGAAGAATCTAGAATTAATGACCGCAAATCTGTTGGTTTAATATCCCCACTACTGTCCTATACATGAGATAACTTATTCTTGCGATTTATAAGATCTATTTAATGACACATAATGAGCAGACCCCATGTGCTATACAGGAAACGAGCAAGAGGATATAATACCTAAATGTCACAGAGTCAACTTTCTCAACAGGTATGTCCCTTTCCTTTAAAATGTCAGTCACCTGGCAAGGGAAAATATCAGACACCAAAGTCAATGAGTTGTATGTACTAATACGTTCTTCTTAGAGGTATACGGTGCACATCAGCCATAACGGGCCACAAAAACCTTCGAGCAATAAAATCTTATAGGATTATGGAGTGGTTTTATAAAATAATTCTACATCACTTCGAAGGTGTGCTTTATGATGAAATGATCAAGTGAGGGAATGAAAGCAAAACTTCCTATTTACGTCAACTTCTCACGACCCTGGAAATCATGTGCCTATTGTAAAGCAAAGGTTCATCTAACAACTTTGACTAGCCAATATTACATGGATAAAGCGCATGCTGAATGGAAACCTCCACTCGCTGAGACGGGCAATGAAAAATGGCAAATTTTAAGCGAGGTTTTCTCCACGAGGGATCAGACCCGAGACCTTGAGGTTCTGTATTCCTGTGCTGTACAACGGAAGCTACATTACAGGGAACTCGATGGTGCTCTGTCTCGATGATCTCAGATGTGGTGCATCAGGAAACACGAAATCCAGAGGTCTGGAGTTTGACTGCAGAAGAAAAACTCAAATTTCATCGTTGTCCCTAGTTCATGACAAAACGCAGGATTCAGAGTAATTTTTCAGCTTTCAATGTGAATTTGTAGGCTTTGGTCAAGGCCCATTTTTTTCCCGGCTGCCAATGAAAATCCTGCGTGTTTATTGCTGAAACGGGACCCGTTGCGTAGCATATGACCAAAATCTTCTTGAATCAAACTTTTCCTAGAGAAACCTTTTTTATTTAACAAAAAATTATTTGTATATGGTGGACATATAGTATACTTTAAATTGCTAAATCAATTTAAGCATCAGAATCTTTATTTTGATCAACATGTTTTGGTGCAGCAATTCCTTTTCTAACAAAGCTTAGTGAACGGCTGAATTTTTTCGGTGTTTGTGCTTCTTCATTCACAGCCATGGGAAATCCGTAATGTTAAGCACCGACTTTAATTTGAACAGGTGAGAAGGCTTTACAAACAACATTAAACAGGATTTGACGGAAAATGAATCTTGATTAAAGGTAGTATATACGTGCAAAAACATAAACATGGTTATGTGACGGAGTGTACACAACCTTGCATGTTTCACTCTTGAACAAATACGTAGAAAGCTGAATACTGTAAACAAAAATACTCCCTGTAGCACGCTTCAAATTTTGAAACTTTAAACTCGTTTACATTTTAAAACAGCTTTTAAAACATTTCTTGGTTGCCTTATTGCTTGATGTGAAATGTTCACCATAACATGACAGCGACTTTTACTTCAGTTAGAAGATCAATAAGCATAAGTTTTTCTATAAAATTCTAGTTCTTCGGTGAAAAATAGCCGGCAAGTGTGCTAAATTTTGAACCCTGAAACGAAAGACAAATTCCTTTATTTTACTCACAAGTTTATGCAGCTGTTTGATAATTTCTTCAGGATTATCACTGCAGGCTTTGTTGACGATGGTCATCGTAATTTCGATCTTCATAACACTTAAAACTGAAAGGAAAAAGGAGAAATCGGTTCAAACTTTGGTTTCTGCCTTGCTAAGCAAAATAACAACTACCTATTTACTCGTTTACCGCTAATGGTATACTTAACTTCATTATCCCAAACAAAAGAGTGGAGCTTCCTTTAAACCGGGAATACGTCGTGGAAAATTTACGTGCACGACTTCTTCTGATACGTATCTTCCTGATATGTATCGGGTCGTGACAATGAGTGCATAAAAATTGTAAACTGCCACTCCACGCTGTAATTGGTGATGAGAATTTTGCAACATAAACCATCGCCAGACAAATTCCTTTAAACCGGGAATACGCCGCGGAAAATTTATGCGCACGACTTCTTCTGATACGTATCTTCCTGATATGTATCGGGTCGTAACAATGAGTGCATAAAAATTGTATAGTGCCTGTCCACGCTGTAATTGGTGATGAGAATTTTGCAACATAAACCATCGCCAGACAAATTCATCTCGAAAATCTCACTATAACACGACTATTCGCGTCTGAATTTGACATATCTTCTTTACTTCATCAAATTCCATCCGCTACGTTCATGAACAGTATGGAGTAAACTTAACCGTGACTGGCGAAGTGTTGCTATCACAGTTAGATTGCATTCACCTTCAAACCTGGCTACCACGATGCTTAAATACTAAAAAAGGTAACTTATGTTCTTGTATGGTCTTATCTGCGCATGCATTAAAGATTTAAAAGCCAGTAACTACTAAAAGGTGCAGCTCACAAACTTAGTCGTAAATGAAATTCAAATGCACAACAAAAAATTTCCCTTAAACCGCCCTGAACTGTCGTATTTCTCGCGCAAAATGCATTCTGCATAGCCGGGTTGTCCTACAATGGTGACGACGTGTGTTTTGGGTGGTTCCCAGCAGTAGATGTGTGTTTTTACACAAATTTTAAAGTTTGCTTAACAGTGGTTCTAATAGATAAAGGATGTTAAGGATACGGTACACCTTCAAGGGATGCTACTAAAACGGCGAACGGAGAACCGGGAACGGTCTAGGACCGAAAGTATAACGGTTATCCACATAACAATTAAAAAAAAAAACAAAAGTATTTAAAATAGATTAAGGTATGCCTTATTTACAATTCACCCACCTAAGTGAAACCACTTGATACGTTTGGCCAGGTAATTTTTAACCGTACACTGAAACCAGAAAGAAGTCTCAGCTGCAATTGTCAAATTGCTGTCTCCTGACAAACGGTTTCGGTGACTACCATTGATATAAATCGCTGTTAAAATAATCGCCGGTGTAGGATAACCTTCACCACCACACAAAAGATCCACTTCTTGCCCAACTTTTACGTTCACTGTTACATTCTCCGGGTCAGTAAACATTGCTGGATCTAAATAACAAAAAAAAAACACTCCCATAGTTTAATCGAGTTTTCAAAGAAAAGAAAGCAGATTTCGGTTCGGGTGTGAGTTGAATGGGAGGTGAGTGACTTTATCGTATGTTTCCTAGAGTTGGAACATAAAATTCAATTTCGACACCACTCCACAATGTATGTATTATGGAGATTGCATGGGAAATTTATTTACACCAGATTACGTTCAACATCGATAATCTACCGAAAGTTTTGTTTTTGTAGAATGACAACATAAAACGAACGCCGTCCACAAACAAGTAGAGCAAAAACTTCTCAAACTATAGGTTTCTAGGGTTTGTTTCCCAGAGCATCTCAGTGAATTTCACAGTTTTAGGCTATCATTTCATTCACATTTGCTTGGACTCTCATATCCAACGATGTAAAAAATAACGGTTAAACATTTCTTGCAGTTTCAAGACCGTTATACAAATAGCTACTCACAGTGAACAGTAACATTGACTGTAGCTGTAGCGGGTGTTCCCACTCCATTACTGGCTGTACATTGATACTGGATCGTGTTTTTCTTTGCTAACTGTCTGCTTACATTCACAATAAGTCGTGAATCAGTGGATAGGTCTTCAGCATAGCCAACCATGGTCCACTTAATGCTGGCTTCTGGTTTGCCAGACGTATTACATGTCAAGTTTAAGCTATTTCCGTCAATGATAGTTATTGCTTCAGGTAAAACTGAAGCCGATGTCTCCTCTGGAAGACAATTCCTATTATCAGTGGTTTGACAGACATGTCAAGATAAACCCTGTCTATCTAGATAGGAAAATTTAATAAAGTTGCAAAATTTTACTCCCACGGTTTAATATTCTCACAACGTGAGCTGTGAAAAAATGATTTTGTTTCTTTTGGTCGCTCAAATACTAAAACTGAACGATAATACCCAACGGCTTTATGGTATACATGTTAAGACAATCATAAGTGCTTGAATTGGCGAATGATAAAAGCTATTCCAGCTTTCCCGAAATAAAAGAAATTATCATAAAAATCATTTGCATAAATAAGGATAAAAGTAAATCTCTGGGTCTACTTGTTAATGGTTCGTGACTTTCCGGTTTTTGAAATCGAGTATATTAACCTGAATGTTAACTCACCAACAACTGTAACACTGACAGAGGAATTTTTTCCAGCACCAACTTTATTGACAGGAACACAAGTGTACGTACCATCAGACATCACAGTAACATTAAAAATCCCTAAGCTGTTGGTCATTATGAGTCTATTGTTAAAGTACAAATGAAATTCAGCTTCAGGACTAGCATCGGCTTGGCATGTTAACTTGAGGGGACTTTTGCGAAGCACTGTGGTGTTACTGAGAGCTGAAATGAGTTTTGCGCCGCCAGGAGCGTCTAAAAAAAAAGGGAATCAAATCATGAAACTGACAAAGGATATCGTCAACTGCTTCTGTCTGTGTATTACAGTGTTACTGGGAGATGTGGTAAGGTTTGCGTCACCAGGAGCACCATAAAAACAAATAAAGTCATGGCGCTGATATAAGCCGAGAGAACATAAAATTTCCACCTGAAGGCGGACGATAGAAATAGGACTCGTGGTACGGGCCATACCTCTCATGCGGCTTACCAATTGGTATGAAGTTTTAAAACATTTTGGTGTAATGGTACAAAAGGTATGGGTAGAGAGAATGCAAGCTTTCCTAAATTTTCCCTCTCCTTAGGTAAGGAGGTAAGGTAAACTTTATTTTACCAGGGTGGCCAAATCAGCCCTAAGGCTGGTGTTCAGAGGGGTCCTAGGCTAAAAAAGTATAATAATGTAAAAATACAATATAGTTATTTAAAAATACTGGATGTAATAATTTAAAAATACAAATGTTAAAAATTGTGACTATTCATCAAAAATTTGAAGAAAGAAAGTGACTCCGCGTTCTGAATGTACCAAGACAACAACTTAAAAAGGGCCATGCCCGAATATTTAAAACTTCGTTTCCCAAGGCTTAGCTTCGGTTTGAGCAGGTGCAAATAGATTCTTCAGCGAGTGTCATAGCTATGTACATTGTATTTTCTAATAAAATAGTTACAGAAATACCGAGGTACTAGCTTATTTAAGCATTTATCAACTAAAACACATTTGTGTCTTTTCCGTTTCATTTGTAACTCAGCACACCCTAAAACATTAAAAGTGTCTTTAGAGGAATCACGCCTTAAAACGATGCGGGTAGCACGTTTTTGTAACCGTTAAAGGGTTTTGCTGGAGGTGACTGACAGTTTACCCCACGCAGCGTCGGTATAACACAGGATTGGCTCAATAAGGGTATTATAAACACACTTCGCTACCTTAAGAGTAAGGCAAGATCTTATCCGTGCTAAAAATCGCAAACGCTTGTTGACTATTTGTTACAAATAGGGTTGGCATGCTCTTTCCAGTGAAGCTGTTCATTGAGCATAATAAAATAATTGAACTTTGTCACTCTCTCCATGTCCTTTCCTTGGATCTGCAGTTCAAAGCTTGATAAGGTTTGCTACAGTTGCCTTGTCCCAAAGAGTAGGCCTTTTGTTTCGCTCTGATTTAGTATTAGTCTGTTACTCACAACCACTACTCGACTCGTTTGAGGTCTTCTTTCAGATTTTCTCTGATGATGCTGATATCGGACCCAGTATAATACATCACTGTGTCATCGGCATACAAACTTAATCGCCGAATGCACCAAACATTGAGGCAGGTCATTTACGTCTATCACAAATAGCAATGGTCCCAGTAAGGAACTTAGAGGAACGCCGAAGTCTAGAGGAAGGTTGGATGATAACTCTTTTTCGTATTGAACTGTCTGCGAAAGAGCGATCAGATAATTTCTGAACCAGGTAAGACTGCATCCTGTAACTCCATAGTGATCTAGTGAAGGAGGCAGTGGTGACCAACAAATGCAAAGACCTTTTGGCGTTCGACGGAGGAGAACGCATACTAATCGTTTCGTTTTCACGGAAATCACTCTAGAGGGTTTTATGCGATTTCAGGCATTGGCCCTGGCTGGCTATATGGCACAAATAGTTTCGATCTCATTTGCGGCCTCGAGCTGAAGACACCGATTTTTTTTCTGCGAAATCAGTCCTAGTTAGCTCTGGATTTAAAACATGACGCTATCGTCATTGCTTTTCCTAGCAGTATGCAGGGCGCGTGACACATGAACTTCGCAATAGACCTCACTCACTGTAGAGTCTCTGTGGCTTAGTGATAGAGCATCGGAGCGCAGAATCCGAAGATCTGAGGTTCGATTCCCTATCGGGACTAAGAATTGTTTTTCTGGCGATCGAAATTTTCATTGAATTTGTGTTGTTTTCAAATCGCTCTCTTTTAACAGAGGATCTTGCTGAGGACGAATGGTACTGTTTGTAAAATCGAAATGTTACACCGTCGCTCGATCTCGTCATCGTAATTACATATATTTACACGAAAGACGAAGGTGGACAGAGGGACAGTATTCATCTCGGCACCCGGAATTACATGTAGCTCGATGCCACTTGCGAGACTATAAAATATAATTTTCAGCTATTAACACCAATTGAAGACTCACCAAACGGTCTCATTATAATTATTCTAGCCGTAAACAGGCCAGAATCAGAAATTGGATTTAGTTTTTCCTCCGCAAGAAAATGCACAATAGGCACTACGTGGCAGTTTTTAATCAGCGAAAAGTAATGTGGTGGGCATAGAGACCTGGAACGAGGTTGAGTTTAGCATCGAGTGTATGCAGGCTTGAAGTGCTGAGCCGCGCATAAACTTAACCAAGCTTGTTACAATTTACACTTATCTTTCGAGCAAACTTTAAAATATTTATTGAAAGCACAAACCCAATACTGTGAATCGCTTCAATTATTGACGTAGTGAGAAACAACAACCGTGGGAACAGTTTAAGTTGAATGGCTGATTGATTTATTTCTATTAATCAATTTGACTATCTTATGTAAACATTGGCGATGGGATCGATCAGTAGATTACTTTCACGGACAAAAAAAACGTACTTTTCTGTCATCAAAAAACTTGTGAAAGTCATTGCCACATATTTTTAATTTCAATCAGTCAAAAAACTTGCGGTCCATAAAATGCCTTCTGTGGTATATCGTTCCGAGGCAGAAAACAGAGATTCATTATCAGATGTACGCGGAGAAAACCTTGTAAACAAAACTATCGCGTTCAAATGCAAATATTTATTGAGCGATTATGAGGCGAGACTTGTCACAGGAATGGAAAATACGGGAATTTGGCTCGTGCAGGCAGAGAAAGATTTGAATCGCCGCATTAAAATTTGATGAATTTCGCGACCGGAAATTTGATGAATGTAGGATTGTATTTGGCACCGGTGTTGTTTAAAGCCCGAGGTAACCATCATTCTTGATTTCTCTGCGACTCAAGTTAAGTCACAAAGTGACTTTGCTACGCGATTTTATTATTTCCAATGTCCTTTCCTTTCCTTTCCTTTTCACGACAAATTGGAAAATACTAAAATCAGAAATTTTAGGATTTTTATTGTTTCGTGGAAACGAATTCTTCTGGCTCTTGGAGTTTTCTGCAGGGATTCTCGTACGCAAATCAGATTTACAGATTTCTATTGAGGAAATCAATAGCATATTTCCGTTTCGCAAATTACAGATTCTCATTTCGATTCGCATATTACAATAAGCCGCATCACTTCGTTCCAAAGTCTTAATCTCTATTTCTCTATGTTCAGTAAGCAATGAAGAGCACTCAACAGCGATTCGCTAAAAACTGCAAGGCCTTCAATTCGTTCCCTCTGAACCGCAAATCCGGCCAGAATATAGGCTTCGTGCAGCTCCATTTCGCTCATAATAGCGAAAACGTTCATAAATGTTATTTGCCAATTTCAACAGATTCCATATAAAAAACCAAAACCATGAAGTAACACCATGTCGTGCTCATAGAGCTCGAGAACATGCGACGAAAAACCTTCAACATCTCCAATTGACTTTTTAGAAGTGATGTTTTACAGATAGTGGTTCAAAGTTGAGAAGCAGCTTCAACAGATGTCAAAAAATTTAGCGGAAGTCCAAGAAGTCTCACACTCCAAATGAGTCCTTATTTGAGACGCTGCGTTGACAGGAGTAGTTAACTTTACAATACATGTCTTAATAACAAATAACCATTAGAACAATTTTAACAATACTTATATCGTACAGATTTAGTAGGACCAATAACTTGTCTTGCATCTAAAAAACCATCGGACATCACAGTAACATTAAAAATCCCTGAGCTGTTGGTAATTATAAGTCTACCGTTGAAGTACAAATGAAATTCAGCTATAGGATTGGCATCAGCTCGGCATGCTAAACTGAGAGGACTTTTGCGAAGCACTGTCGCGTTACTGGGAGCTGAAATGAGTTTTGCGCCGTCAGGAGCATCTAAAAAGAAAATCAGTGTCAGCTCTTAGAGTGTTGTATTTTCCCTCTGCAAACGAGAGAGTAGCTATTTCTTTTATTGCTTTTGTGAATACTCAACACGAAAAAACGTTAATGAAACGATAAACAAATGATCATGGTTACGTTAGACTGCTTTTACGTAACATTGTAGTGTTACCAGGAGATGTGGTAAGGTTTGCGTTATCTACAAAAAACAAATGAAGTCATAGCGCTGATATGAGCCAAGATATGAGCCATTTTCCACTTGAAGGCGGAAGATAGAAATAGGACTCGTGATACGGGCCATACCTCTCATGCAGCCTACTAATTGCCGAATGCAGCAAACATTGAGGCAGGTCGTTAATTTCTATTTCAAATAGCAATGGTCCTAGTAAGGAACCCAGAGGAACGCGGAAGTCTAGAGGAAGGCTGAATGATAATTCTTTTTCATTTTGAACTGTCTGCAAACGAGCAGTGCTCTAGCTTGTGAAGGTGGCAATATATGATCAACCAGGTAGACAACCGCAGTTTAAGTGGAATGCTTCTTACGGAAACCGGATTGAAAAACCGAGAGAACTTTGTTTTCGTTAAGAAAGGCGAACATTTGAACTTGAACTGCACTTTTCATCACTTTGCTGAGAAATCAAGGAGAGAACCGAAATTGGACGATAGTTGTTCTCGTCATCCTTCTTTCCCAGTCTTATAAATTGGAGTTAATTTAGCTTCCTTCCACTGCGACGGTTCATAAGATAAGTGACTGGCTTGGCTATAACAGAGGCTGTCTTTGAAGAGTTTTGCAGGGATTTTGTCGAGCCCAGAAGCTTTTGATAGTTTTAATTTTGACGGCTCATGGCGTACAAAACTGACGTCAACAGTATGAGAAGCAAAGTGTTAACTCTTGAATTTAAAAAATGACGCTATCGACATTCCTGATCTTAGCAGTATGCAGGACGCGTGTCATATGAACTTTGTAATATACCATGCTCACAGTAGAATAGAATAGAGCATCGGAGCGCGGAATCGGGACTCAGAATTTTTTCTTTGTCACACGCTCATGACAACACGAAAAACATCTTTCTCTAAAATTAATCTTGATATCGAAGTTTTCATCGAATTCGTGTTAAGTGTTTCCAAATCGCACTCTTCAACGGTGGATTTTCTTGAGGACGAATGGTACTGTACGCAAAATCGAAATATTACACCGTCGCTCGATCACGTCATAGTAACTACATGTATATTAATAACAGACTGAAAGTGGACATAAGGACAGTATTTATCTTCGCACCATAGCGAGAACTTGGAATTATAAAGTCTTAATCTTCATAACTCTCCATTTTTAGTAAACAATAAAAAGCACTCAACAGCGATTTTGCTAAAAACCGCAAGGCCTTCAATTCGTTCCCTCTGAACCGCAAATCCGGCCAGAATATAGGCTCAGTGTAGCCTCTTGTTTACCTTGGTTTGGAAGGGAGCTAAATATTTTCTGAATGTGTGCAGCTCTATTTCGCTCATAATAGCGAAAACGTTCATAAATGTTAGTTGCCAATTTCAACGGATTCCATATAAAAACAGCACTGACAAACACCATGTCGTGCTCCGGTCTACAGTCAAGTCGCCCGAGAGTCATCTCGCCCGAAACCTAAGTCAACATCACCAATTACTTTTTAGAAGTGATGTTTTATATACGGTGGTTCAAAGTTGAGAAGCAGTTTCAACACATGTCAAAAGTTTAAGTGGAAGTCCAAGAAGTCTCACACTCCAAACGAGTTCTATGCTTGAGATGCTGCGTTGAGAGGAGTAGTTAACTTTACAATACATCTTTGAACAAATAACTATTAAAACAATTTTATTAATACTTACATTGTACAGATTTAGTAGGACCAACAATTTGTCTTGTGAAAATTTCCAAGACTTTCACATGTACATGAATTAATCGCACATCGAATACTACACTTATGAATGCAATTTGCAACAGATACGCGAAAACACCAACATACAAGTACCTATCTTTAACTTTTTTTGAAAATTTTTAACAAACACCTCTAAGGAGACTGAACAGTAAAAAATGCAACATAAATTACACGTCGCATTTAGTAACTATTACATCGGTAACTTTACATTGAAGCAATCAATAAACGCTCACAAACACTGAAGGGCAATCACTGACAGTTTTTTGCTTGTCATGTGTATCATTCTACTTCATTGTAGATGATTTTCAACCCAACTCTACTATGTGATCAGAACTATTTCATCCATCCTTAAATGTATTACACTTGGTTCATTTCTGAAAAGTGATTTAAGGAAATAATATAAATTATCTACCGTTGGCTCGACCCTTACAGTACATTACAAGCTTTTGAATTCTCAAATCCTAGTGATGTCATGATGTCATACTTACAATAGACACTGAGATGAGCATATGCCTCCACATCTTTGGTGACATTGTTCCATGTCCTACATTTGTATCACTGTCCATTAAGTTTTCTTGAAACATTTTCAATGACAAAGGTTTCTCCTTTATGCAGAACTGTACTGTTTCCTTCTTGGGTCCAGATAATCTGTGAGGGTGGATTACTTGATGCATTACAGAAGAAAGTAACATTGTAAAATTCCAGGACTGTCTTGTTTTTGGGAGCAGAGATAATGTCAGCACCATCTGAAAATAAGGTGTAGCAGATCATTTTGAAGGTTAATATCACGAGAAAACTTCATCAGTTACATCTCTTAACTTAAGATTCACTTTATTTAATTTTTTTTAGAGGGCACGATGACGAATCCTGCAATCTGATTGGTTCTTTACCCGGTCCGTATTTTCCTATCTCTGCCCACGGGCCACGGTAACGCTTTCGTGAGTCACCGAGTACATCCCAACTTTCGGTGCCATTTTTCTTAAATATATCTCGTTCTTCCGGCTGGGCAGTATTTTTAAGCAAACACGTCGGTCATTACCTCAAGCCAATAAATAACTTATGAATCATCTCTCTTCTCTCTCTCAAATCACTTTGGTTGACAGAAAAATATTGGTTTCAGAATGAATTTGTATCAACAATAGTGTCATTACGTTGGTTGACAAGCGGCCTAAAAACCGTCTGCAAAAAGTACCTAGAGAGTTGAAACGTGAAGTATTTGGTCACAGTTAAACTGAACGATGGAACTTTCATTCATTTAAATACCTGAATTTTCTCAAGCATCTTGTTCGTAATGAAAGAGCGAGCGAAGTTTTAATTTAAGTTCTACAACAAATATACGCTCTCGGTGAGTCTTTCCAAGTCCGTTCAATTTGAACATTTGTACCATAAATTGCACAACAGAAACTGAAGGAATTTTTTGAGAAAAGGCCGCATTAAATCCCCTTCTGTCTCGTTGGAGTGTGCCATTCGAAGTTAGTTTTTGTGGAGGAAAGACCAGATATACACACGCCATTGCAGCAAACAAACGAGCAAACTCTCACAACTTCAAAATAAAAAAAATTGAATTTACTCACAATTACTTTCCTCGCCGTTTACTTAATGAACAAAGGTAAATCTTCGTACATGATTGAATCGTCGATGAGAGTGAATGATACTTTCCGTTAGATCAGTGACTGTTTCTCGAGAAAACATTGTCGTGACAGTCCTTGCCAAACTAGTTCCGTTGTTTTTCAAATGTTCTTACGCTTTTTTTTTCTTACGCGCTCTCTAATTGACAGGTGTCAGATTGTGACAGATACTTGTAAAAATAATGTTCTACAGTTTGTTTGGAGGTCTTTTAAATCCCCTTTATCGTTACGGAAATGAAAATTTTGTGCTGAGGCATCCCTCCGGAATTTGCATCACCTCTATTTTAACTACCATTTACTCGCTAAAAATTGTTCAGTGTATGGATGATCTTGCTGTATTTACAGCCTTAAATCATTCGGGTTCTTTCGGAAAGAATTTTGTCAAGTTTAAAAAAAATAAATATGTTATTTACTGGCTAAGGGTCGGTCCGTATGGTGAAAAACTGTGACCTCGGTCTTGAAAACGCTTTCAAGACCTTGTCACAGTTTTTCACCATTCGGACCTCCCAGCCGGCAAATAACATACACTTTGTTTTATTCCACAGCAAAGGCTATTTGGAGCAATCTTTTCATGTCTTCACCTTCAATTTAAACTGAATTAATTTTTTAACACGAGGATATCTTCTCCCATACCAACTAATAAAAATTTTCAAAGAGAGATCCCTTTCCATGTGATGTACATTTAGAGCAAAAAATGTCGAAATTTACTTTAGAATATTTAAAAATTACTTCTTTGTACATAGAACTACAAACTCACAGTGTACAGAAACCACAGCAGTAGAATTCTGTTGTTCACCAGCTCCATTCCAAGCTGTACATGTGTAATTCCCTGTAGCATCTCTGTGTATGTTAACAATACTGTAAATATTGCCTTGATGTAGGACAGAAGAACCTTTATCTCTAGTCCAGTTGATATTAGGTGAAGGATTGCCAGATGCACTGCAGTGTAAAGTCAAGTTGTTTCCTTCAAGGACAACTTGATTACCTGGAGCAGACTTAATAGCAGATGAATCTGAAAAGGAAAAATTAATATCACTGTGATTATCAAAGCATGTTTAAGCTAAATTCATATAGACCTCAAAAATGTTGCAAAGTCTTTACTGATACAGGTGATGAATGTACACACTAATAGGACCAAAAGAGTACACGAGGTTTCCTTGCCTATGAGAGATTTCCTATCATCATAAGTATCATGACACATAAATATTTCATGTACCATAACAAACAATTCTACACCCTACTTTCACACTACAAGGGGGAAGAAGAGCAAACACTTCAAGGAATCCTAATTAGTCCAGGACCCTGCATTTGTTTTCTGTTTGGTCATCTATCATAGTTACATTGACAAAGAGAGGTCTATCTAAAGTACACAAGTTTTAGTGCCAACCTGCCTTGGTCAACTTATGTTTGATTGTGGATTTCCAGTAGCTTTTCTTTTTCTTTGCAACAGTTCATAGAAACTTCAGCTTAGCTAGTGGTAACAGATATAAAATAAACCTATAGCACTTACAATAAACAGTGACGTTGACAGTAGCTGTTGCAGGTGTTCCCACTCCATTACTAGCTTTGCACTGATACTGTATTATGTCATCAGTTGCGTCATGTCTGCTTACATTTAACACATCCCATGATGAAGTATTTGAGAGCACCACACCACTACCTTGCTTAGTCCATGTGATGGTAGGTTCTGGTTTACCAGATACATTGCATGTCAAACTGGTATTGTGACCCTCAACTACTATAACTTCTTTTCTGTTAATTTTTACCGAAGGAGGATCTACAATGCAAATCAAAAAACTTTAAACTATGACAGGAAACAGAACTACAACAACACCCCAAACATAATAAATACCACAGAAGGTTCAACTGAAAATGATTTGCTATTCTCATCATTTTAAATAACATAAAAAACTGAACATGAGAAAGGTCAAGAAAAAATCAACTCACAATGGATAGCAATGACGACAGTAGCTTTCTTTAATTTACCAACTCCATTCCAAGCTGTACATGTGTAATTTCCTGCTGCCTCTCTGGGTATGTTTACAATGCTGTAAATATCCCCTTGATGTAGCACTGATAAACTGCCACCTTTAGTCCAAGTTATGTTTGGTGTAGGATTGCCAGTAGCATTACAATGTAAAGTCACGTTGCCTTTTTCAGGGAAAATTTCATTAACTGGAGCAGACTCTATTAAAGCTGGATCTGAATGAGAAAATATTATAAATCTGACCTAAATCTAAACAGTATGTTCCCAGTTTTCATTTTCTCATTCGATCCCTGCACTGACCAATTACAACAAAAACTTTTTCACAACTACTCATCTAGAGTGAGCATGGAAACACCTCCAAAACGGACCCTTGACTGACTTGCACTCTGCTGTCACATGATTGGGATTGCAAAGTTACTATTGTTACAACTTGAAAGTTTTTTGCATTAATAATCTTCCAATTAAATAAATAATCAGTAATAGTAATTAAAACAATGCAACTTCAAGTGGGGGGTGACATAACCATACTTGGGAGCAAAGGAACTTGGAGTGGCTGTGCCACCTGTTACCCTGAGACCTGGTCCAGGTCTTTAAGCGAGTACGAAACTTTTAACAAAGGCTTAATTATTTTAACCAAAGAAATGGCTCACTTTTTTCTGATGGACAGGATGTAGCTTATTTGCCGGCCTCCAAGACTGTCAATAAATCTTTTGTTTGCATTGCTGGATCAGCCATAAACAGTGCTTACTGCAAATCCTTCACAACCAGCCCGCCCAGGTTGATCAAAATGCAGTTTTATAAAATAGCTCCATCATTGTAAATGTTTCATTAAATTTTATGACAATTGCAATCCCATTTCCTCCAGCTTTGGCCCTGGCATTTACTTTCATCGATACAAAACTTATAAATTTTTACTTTCATCACAACAAATTTTAACACTAAATCCTATATTGAAATAAAGTATTACTCAAAAAATGTATCCCTAAGTGGCAACTCATGCACCTCTCTCTCCAACAGAAGTTTCAATATCCTATACTTTGTTTCTTTTGGGCGAACTGACCTATCTAAATGAAAAGTCTACAAATATTTTAAAAAATTAGTTCTACTTGATTACTGAAAAGTTCTGGATTTGTTCTTTCATGCTTTCACAATGGACATTGCATTTCTAACCAGCATGTACATACATGTATAATAGTTATTGCCAAATATTGTCTAAAGTAAAGTTACAAATAAACCAAGAAATTGATAACAAGAAAAAATTAAAGGAGTCAAAACATGAGTCAGAAAGAGAAAAACAAACCTTACCTGAAAGATAATGGCCAACTAAGACCAAAGTAAAAAATGCAAACAGATGTTTCTCACTGGCATTAAAAAAAAACGCACTACAGCCTTGAGTAAATATCAAAGTGACCAAAACTTCATCAGAAAAAACAGTGATCATCATAGTAAAAATTAATTTACCAATGGTTTATGCATTTGATTTGTCCACAAAAGAATTAAGCTTTAACATTTTTCAATTTATAAGAAAATCATCGTTGCTGCTGTAAAATATGATTGTGGCTGTTCATCATGGTGATTTATGGTGCAACTTTTCAACTGCAGACCTCTGGTCTTGAGGTTCTTTGTCACCTTTAAAGCACCTGATGCTTAGCTGCCATTGGTTGATTTGTAACGGCAATGATTGGCGTATTTTGGTCCTTGCTATTTTTTGTGAGATTTTCTTGCTACTTCTGACCTTGCTCACTTTGGTACAGCTATGCGTATGTTGGGAGTCTCCAAAACTAAACATTTGAAAAGGGGCTCTCAAAAACTAGCACCCTGTAAGTACCACAGATTACTGGTTATAACAATATTTAAAATACAACTAATACCTTGAAAGCCAAGACCATGGAATTAAAAGTTAGGCATGAGTACAGATATATCGGAAGATACAGCCTTTGGTAACCTTATAGGCTTGTATCCACACATTAAGGTATTCGAAACACCAATTGCTAGTTAAGGTAAAACGTGGCCTGCATATGCACAAATGAAAGCATAAGAACTATAAAATTCACTCCTAATTTTCATAAAATAAGGGGCAACATATACAAGTATATATAAAAAAAATGTCTATGACTGATCCCCTTCAACCCTTTAAATCCCACCATCTGACTGTTTATTCTCCCTACTAGCTGTTTGACATTCCCTTGTTAATTATAGTAATGAAAATTTGTTGTTAGGTCAAAATAAATCACTCCTGGGAGTTAAAGGGTCAAGTTGTACACACATGAAATTTAAATCCTGCATTTTGCATCACTTTGTTACAGCATTTGGCATAAACAACTAGCAGATTAATTTGGCTTTGAAGACCAAACAAATTTTCTTTGACAGATCTGCATTCAAAATTCTTAGTGTAATTTTATGATGATAAGACACTGATGCATCTTTTGCAAAAATATACAAAAAAACTAAACAAATAAAACAAACCAAAACAAACAAACAAAACAAAAATTAAGGTCATATTTATAAGGTAAAAGTTAGTACAACAGTTTTCAAAGTATTAGTTTTTTGAGACACCTGCTCTCTTCTTGATATTTTCTGACTATGGCCACATTTGCTTTTGGAACTACATGTTACAGCTGCACACCACTGCATGTGCTGTCACAAGCTGTTGATGTTCCTCGAGTGATGTCTCCTTCCAACTGCCTTGCTGACCTTATGTTCACAACAATGCAAACATCCCAAGACAAAAAGTTCATGATGTCTTTTCACGCAGAGTTCTTTTTTAATTCGTTGGTTACCAATTTTCCTATTGTGACTGTTTTATGAGCCTTACAGAACCTTTGGAACAACCAGCTTCCCTAGACACTTGATACCAACTACCACTGATTGAATTACATACCAAATGCACGAGAAACGAATTTCCACACAAGATTCATATGATTCCAGACTGAAAGATTACTTTGCAAACAACAAGAAGGCATAGCATGTGAAGACCAGTATCTGCAGCTGACACAGTTATTACTCTCTGACCAGAAAGTTTCGTAAACTGGAAAAAAGTAAATAATTCCTCAAGTCTGAAACAAGATGTATCTGGAACCCTATATATAGTACTTCATCCTCAAATACCTGGATTGTGATATGGTAAAATGGAGACTAGGATTGAAAACAAATTCACCTTTCTTGATGAGAAAGAGAAATGATGGCTGCTACAACACCAGCAGACATACTGATCACACCATGGCTCCTGTTTACACCTTCCACAACTTCACCATAATTTTGTAAATCTTATCACAGTATTTTCATGTTCTACTCAAGCAGATGGGATATAACATCTACATGCCCACACATTTTTCAAGGAGAAAAACATCTGTCATTTGTAGAACAGTTTCTTAAATGGTCACAATCCTCTATCATTCGGGCAGAAAACAATATCACCCCATTACACTGCCAGTCACTGAATTCAGATCAAAAGCAGATGACAGGTTTGTCATTAAGCATTCAAGGAAGGATAGCTTTTTCATGAATTAATGACTTCCTTCTCCCCAACATTTATGATCTTTAAAAGCACATTCAAAACTAACATTCACTTGAACTTACTTCTGTCTACCTTTTTTTAAAAAGCCTTTTAAAATTATTACTCATAGTAATTTGTACAAAATTAAGGGAAAATTCATTTTCACTCAGCATTTTAACATTTTACCAGAACAAATTGTTGCTGCATTTTATCCATAGGGTAACACATACAGCATAATAATTGTAATAACAAGCATTTCTACCACGTTTAGCCACATTTTCCACATTTTCACTAAGCATTTTAACATTTTGAGAAAAAAAATTGTTGCCGCATTTTATCCAAAGGTAACACAGCATAATAAGTGTAATAACAAGCATTTCTACCACATTTGGCCCCTTCTTTATAATGACCTTGTCATCCAGTTTCCCACACAGTTCAAATGGCAGACTCTACATGTACATGTTATACACCACTCAGCTTAAGCATATATCGTTTTAAATCATATTGGTAAAACTTAAACGCTTATTTCAACCAGCCACAAGACAAATAGAGAAAAAGAAAAACATCGTTAGTTATACATGTATGCACATAATTATGTACAAAGCCTACCATTGTGTATCAATATGCTTACTGTCTTGAATTTGTTATTCTTACACCTGCACATGCAGTTTAAAATTATGCTACACATTCATCCAAAAAAGCTTTTTTTACAAGTACTTAAACGGGAGAGGAGAGAGTTCTCTAAATCTGTTTATTTTAATCAAGTGCTTAAGGGTTGATTGATAATCAAAAAGCAAAAATTAAAGGTGCTGAAGGATCTCAAGCAATTCAAATATGTGTTCTGTTCTATCAGCCAAGTTTTATTGAGTCAGGTTAATGAACAAGATCTTTATGTCTTAGAATGCCAGCATTTTTGTGGAGGACCTGATTTAATTTAAAACAGATGTCTAAAATTTTCTGAAAGTGTTCTGAATATTCACAACAATATTGCAACTTTCCTTCAAGAACTGAAGGTTTTAGGGAAAGTAAAACCTTTTACTGAAGGATATACTTTTTTTACAAAAGGAAAGAAGAGTATTGATGCAGAAAAGAACAAAAATGTCCAATTAACTCACACACAGGTATTGGTGCCAATTATACCTGTTAGGACAAGATGCAGACTGCAGACTGCAGACCAGACACAAAATGTAGACAAGATACAAAATGTAAACTGCAGACTTCAAAATGCAGACTGAGAATCTAAAGAGTTTTTTGTCTGGTATGTGATAACTTATAATCTTACAACTTACTGATCATCACACAATTGCTTTTCTGCAATCAGCTTTCATGTTTATTTGCACTATTGTGGAATATTCCTGGCCCATTTTTTGATCAAAATCGATCTCATTATAATTTCAAGCCTTCATATAGTCTTCTTACTTTGCACACCAGTTGGTTGGTGTGATGTCTGTACAGATTTTACCAATGCAATAAAGTAGATGATGTAGATGTAGATGTATGTAGATGTAAATGAGATGTCACTATTGAATATTTAACAAACACAATAATGGAGAAACAATTGACAGCTTTGCACATGCACATGGTCCATACATTCATCTTTTTAAGTAGTATGTGCTTATTTTGTTGACAAAAATGCGAACCGAGACCAAAACTGTTCCTTTTACTTTATCATTCCAGATAAAGATGGTATCTGAATTTGTCCCTGGCCAAACACAAACAGCTGCACAAGATCACTTTCTCCAGGCATCGAAAACATACACAAAATTGTCCATAGTTAATTTTAATCAGATATTCATCTAGTGTTAGCACCAAGCAAATCAATCCAGAAAAATGTAATCAGCACACTCAACAAATCATGAATCTTGCAACACAGCTTGCCGTTATAGAACTGCTCAAACCAAAATTTTTGGAGCAATTTATCAACACCTCAAGCAATATTTGATTCAAAATTGTTCCACTAACTCTCACTGTGAAGGAACAATAACCATGATCGTGCTACAGTGCAAAAGAATTCATTTTCTCTCAGACAACTATCCACCATTTTCACAGCATGAGTAACACGTTTACTTTACGTAATCTGATATATTTCATATGTCCAGTAGTATTGCATTTCTCATAAATTGCAGTAAAATACACGTTAAGAACACAGAAAAGGCAACAATTCTCATTCTTAAAGATGATTCAATTTTACAAACCGCTCTCTTTGAATTCCCCATTACTGCTTTGAAATCTGAACACCTCTCAAACCAAGGAACAAAAACAACAATCTGATTGGTGCAAGCTACATACCCTAAACTATCTGATTGGTGCAAGCAACATACCACTCTCTATATGCTAACACAAATGTTATTATTATTATTATTATTATTATTATTATTATTTTAATAACTCAAAAATATCAATAAGGGGATTATAAGTTGATCCAATACCAAATTCTCCAAGTAACAACACAAGAACTGTATGGCAGACATTAAGGAGAATTACTGATGAGACCTTGGGAGTTGAAGGTTAATAAATCAGCCATGATAACCTTGACTTTTGATAATTGTAGCTCAGTGAAGCTTATCCTTGAATTTGCTCAGTTCAAGTGGGACAAGAAATAATGAGACCAAACATAAAAATAAAAAATTCAGACCACACATTCTCTGGATTGTGATTTGAAAGGGTGACTCTTTAGAAGAAGTAGTACCCATTTGGGAATTCCAAGTGACCTTGTCCTACTGTAACTGAGGTGACCATTAAGCAGACTGAGGTCTTGTAAATTTATAGTAAATATTGGAATGTGTTCCCGGCAATTGGTAAGTGACCCTCTAATATAGGGGAAAAATGTGAATTTTCTAGGTGGGGATGAGGATTTAAACTTTCATGTTTTCATGCTTTGTGTTTACAAAGCATGAGAACAAATTAAAATAGAATTGTAAAAAATTTGCTTGTGGAATGGAAACAATTATTCCCCATGTATGAAGGAGACACATTTATGTGACTTCCATGCTCCCTTGGGGAGCATGCAGGGGTTCAACATATAGGGCCAAAAGCATTTGCCCTCTAGCACTGAGTCTCATTCTACAGTAGTAAATAGCAATACTGGACTCTTCCATATTCTTTTGAAAACCCTGTATGTTAGTTGAACTTTCACCAAATCCAAATCAAAAGTTAGGCACAAGCAGCGGAATGTGTGACCTGTGGCCCATGGCCAGAATTACTCTAAAATCGTCACAAGAATTTACATGTATCTGCAGCATTAGTCAAAAGTTGTGAGAATATTATGAAGTCTTAAAGGAAAATGTTGCAGCCAAAATTATTTATTACAAATTTGTAATTTTTACCTTTGTCACATTTTCATTATCTTCTTTTGTTTTCAAGTACCTTACTTTCATCAATATTCTGTTACTTCTGTTGCATAACTTTCCTTTTTTTGTGTCATATCAGTTCTTTCCTGGAAATTTTTTCACTCAGCTTAATCATTTAACTCTGCTGGATTGTTTTCCTAAATTGTTGTGTATCATCTTTAACCAGACAGTTTGTTTCCAGATCTCATACAATGTTTGGAAGTGTCTTTTGTTGTCCTTCATTTTGTTTTCAGTCAATTTCTTTGCATATGATTGTAGTAACTAAATATTTAAAATTTTCTTCCCACAACAGCTGTTGGAATATATCATTGAATAATATCAAAGAGCATCTTTGGGACATGTACAAGTAATTCTGGCTCTAACGTGCGATGGAAAAAGACAAGCTCACCACTGAGGGGATGACATTTTCTGATAAGTTCAAGCATGTTCCTTGAATATACCTTCATAGTGTTTACCTTTAATTCAACTCTAAGTTTGATGAACCAGTTTTTATCACTTCAAGCATTCTGAGAAAATCTTAATTGGTATCCTGCAGAACATTACACTAGCTCTTGATACAGAGTTAGAATGGTATCTGTATGTTTCACCCCTTGTCACCTTTGTGAGTTTGTCCCCTGAAGTACAGATGTACAACACCCTGAAGTGCAGGGCCCAGTTGTATAAAGGATGGATGCCATTATCTATTAGATAAATTGCTATCCAGCAGATAAGTGATTGTAAAACATTCTGCGCTATCCACTGGATAGAGATTTATCCAGTGGATAGCATTATCCAACCTTCAAACAACCGGAACCAGATGCACAACAAACTTGCCCCACCCTTTGAGAATTTTCTTGAATCTTTCAACTCATTTTGTGAAAGTAAGTGATGTTTCCTGTTAAAATTGTAATATATTTCCATCAACATTCAATTTCACAGTTAAACAATAACACAGTTTGATCAACATGTAGATTCTTGGCAATGTTCACCTATGCACAATTATTACAAGAGTGATGCCATACCACAAAGTATTTATCTAAATGGTTTAACAGTTTCTTATGCTTGCCCTCACAACAAATTTTAACAACTAATTACCTTGCTGTCCCTTAGAATTTTGCCAAAATCATTGCTTTATTAAAACACTCTCAATAGACTGTCTATTGCTGTAAGTATCTCTAAACTTAGCTTTTCATAACCACTTGTCATGTTCTCTTAATCAATTATTAGACTAAAAAAATAATTTTTGACTTCAACAAAAAAAGAATATTTTGTGGTAAGGAAAAATGTAGAAATATCTGAGGGCAAACAGGTAAATGGGGGGGGGGGGGGAAACTTGCTTCACTTCAAGAGGCAAGGGCAATAGGGCAACACAATGTGGCAACACCTACAAAAACTGTTAGAAAACAAGGGTTATCCATTGACTATTTGGCCGCAAGAGTGTAAGCATAAAATGTTGGCATGGTTTCCATGCTGTTCACCATCCATTAACTACCAGTAAATTTTCAACTGTTTAAGGAAAAACATTAAAGCATGCTTTACTAAGCATGATCGCAAATCATAAGGCCATTGTTTAAGTTAGCCTAAGTAGCAGAATTAGTGTCAAGTGTTTGAGATTGCTGAACAAAATGCTCTAATTAGGTCATTGTCATTCTATACTATATGTGTTGGTTAAGTGGAGACAAAATGTTAATATTTTGGAAACATTATGCACTTAATTCAACTTTGGAGATAAATTAAAGAATTGCTTGCTGGAGCATATATAACTCTCCTTTTGTCTGACTAAAACAGCTTTCGGGTTAAGGATTCCTTGCAAAGAGAAGGACTAACCTTAAACCACAAGGGATAGGTCTTCCTCTAATAAAACTTACACTGCACAAAAACATAGACAGTCCTGCTATCAGGGCTTCCAACATCATTACTGGCAGTGCACCTGTAGCCTCCTTCATCTTGTTTGCCACTGATGATGAGAGGGAAGGACACAGGTTTGTTGTTAGAAACCCTTGTCCAGGTGATATTTGGAGTTGGATTACCATCAGCCACGCATGTTAGATGTAATGTGTCACTTTCATTCAGGGTCTGATTACCAGAGGTGTAGTTGATCTTTGATGCATCTATCATAAAGAAGGCACAAACATTGACAAATAGAGAATTCCCTGAATTTTTTTTACCATGTATACACAAAGCTGTTACTCATTCACAGATAGTTAATTCACGAAACCTTTAACAGCTAAGAGCAATGCCCAATGTCCACACTGAGGGCAATTAATACCTTCACTAGTCATTACACTTACTAATTAAGGTGACAGGCACACGTAGATGATTAGCTACATAACTGCTCACACCTAAGCTGCAGAGGAATCAAACCCACAACGTTGCTAGTATGAACAAACAGAAGTGGTTTCATTTACTAATTCCTTAATTGAGCAAAAATTTTTCAAATCTGGACAGCGGTATGTTAAACTTTTTTATACTAAGCATACAAATTGATAGCATCGAACATGTTGAGTAAAAACAACCAATAGAAACCTATACTTGAATCTTCAGCTCGAGAATAAATTTGTTCAAAGTAAGGTAACCACGTCAAGATTTGCCTTTAAATTATAGGTCACAGTTTTAAAGACCATCACAAGAGTCTCAGTAGTAAAATTAAATTTATCCAGTGCAAGGAGTCAGAAAAATAAAGGTCATATCTGATACCTTTTGTACAATTCTCAACCAAATTGTACTAAAAATGGTCATCTCTCTGTGAAACAACTAACCTCATCCATTGTACCCAAGAGTAAAATATCATTTCTATCCCTAATTTTTAGCATCATATATTACATAAGGTGTCGGAAAGTTCTTGAAACAATAAAACATTTCTCATGTCCTTGGAAATGAAAACTTCAACCTTGTTGTTGGTGTTGAAGACAGAATATGTCTATTGTTGTCTTGAATGACTAAGTGTCATGAATAATGAATGAATAAGTAAATAAGTAATGAATAAGTTTGAAACTTATTTTAAATAATACATCTTTACATACATGAAAAAGTGCTTGAAATGGAAAATTATCAGACTCTTCCACCTCTTTGGAACAAGAAATTCTCGAGGGGGCAGGAAAGTGCTTGAAACAAGAATATATTCTACTGTTTAAGTTTATGGTGGAAACCAAATAAAACAATCAGTTTTGCAAGCAGAATGTTGCAAATGGTCTATTTGCGATGCTAAAACCATAAAGCTGTAACATAATCACAATCTTGACAGCATCAGAAACATACTATAACAAAATATTGATTAAGCAAACATAGTATAACATGTATGTTGTAACATTTTGAAAAATTTTCAGCCATCCTATGCGCAAGAACAAAATAATTTCACAGCATTTATTGAAGTTGAAGGAAAAGACCAGGGAGCTGCAAATTATTCACATTTCTACTACAAACTTGATGATGCATTCATATTGTTATTCTGAAAGGGAAGGTACCCATAAAATTAGCTTTATTAAAGAAATGAAAGCTCATAACTTTCAACTCCCCATCATATGGAGACACACCAAAGTGTCATGCAACTAAAAGAATTATTTTGAGCAACGAGTTTTGAATCTAGTTTATTCTGGTTCTGTATGGTCAGTTCAGTGTTGAAATTACTTCAAATTTTTATTAAACAAATAGAGAAGCGTTGACAGTGCTCTGTTCTGTTGTAAAGCACATAGGAATTGTCTAAAACACAAAAGAATTGTAGGGTGAAACTATCTACTACGTGTTGTGTTTCTCCCCACTTCTTGAGTGCTCTAGCCACTTCCCAAGTGCTTTACAACAGAACAGAGCACAGTAAAGGCTTCTCTATTTGTTTTAGAATAGAGAATCCATTAAATTCCCCAAGAATTCCTTTCAATTTTCAAAACAAACTTATTTCCAAAGTGAACAACAGTGTCATCAGCATGCTCTATATTCTCATAATGCATGCTATAATAAGCCAATCAGAATCCTTGATAGAATGGTTCAAATAATCTGATTGGCTGCACAAGACTTAAGCTGTCAAAAATGTCAAACCATCAAAGTTCACATTCTGCAATAGTTTACAAAATTACATAGTTCAGCAGGTTGAATCTAACACTTCTGCCTGAAGTTTTTTTGTCTCTAGTACAGAATCTGAAAATGGAATGTTCACTGAAAAATGGCTGAATTGTGGCTCATAAAAACATGCAAGTTTTTTCACATGACAAGTAGAAAACAAACTGTTCAAGGCAAGTGTTTTATGAATAAACGACAGCTGAATTCACCAGAATGTGAAGATTGCTCGAGATGACAGCACTGTAAAAGTCAGCTGCAATGACTCGGATGTGGCCTTCCACTCACTGCATCGGAAAGGATATCACACCAAGCTCTTATTTTTTCACTTCAAGGGTGGCCAATGAATTCCCTGAGGCTTGCTTCACTGCAATGACTGAAGATCACCACGATGAGCTAGCCTTAATGGACCTCAGCATGATTGCATTTGCTCTGACACGTCATGATTAATACAAATTTTAGAGTTATGCCAGTTTGGTTAAATTTTTCATTATTCCTGTTTTGTGCTATTTTGTTTTTGAAAATGAATATTCATATACTTTGTGGGTGTTAGCTGTGTTTGCTTTTTATTACTGTACATAAGCTTGCAATTTAACCGTGCGTGAAAACCTTTAAAACTCAGACTGTCCATTTCATTTTCTCTTTGAGATTTTCGTTTCTGCTCACGTTACAATAGCATAAATTACAGCACCTGGCATTTTTTCAAACCTTCGTTTGGTTCTTCTGTTGCTGCTTGCAAGCTTGTTTGTTGCCAAATTTTACTTTCAATTAAAGAAAAAACAAAACAAAGTCCCAGAAAAGGTCAAACATAATACAATTTGGCAGATGGCATGACAGCTTTAGCTCAGCTCTATGCTATATACTCTCATAGAGCACATTCTTTCAACCAATGACAGCATGCATTAAATTCTAACTTTATTATAAAATGCAATATCTGTGCTATCTGAAAACATGTATGATGGTTGACTTTGCAACAGAAAGTTTAAAGCTGAAGTGACAGCAAATAGAAAGATCCTCATTCTGATTTAAACAAATACTAACAAACAAGTAATTTAAAAGTGAGAGAACATGTTTTATAATCAGTGACAAAGCCATACAGTACCCCTGACTTGAGTATGGCCTAACTAAGCCCCTCAATCACCACTAATTTAATAGTTCATAAAACAACAAGTCTCAAGGTGAAAATCATCACTCTCATATTCATTATCATTACCATTATTGTTAATATTATTATTGTTATTATTATTATTATTATTATTATTATCATTATTATTATTATCAGTATTATTATAGAAGTCTCTAGGAGAAAATAAGGAAAACGATGTACTTACATTTCACTGAAATCTTGACGCTGTCTTTGATGGTAGTTGAGAGAAAGTCGTCGGAAGTCACAGTCAATTCGTACGTTCCGCTGTCTGATCTTTGGGAGCGAAGGATTGTCATTGTTGATTGACTATCTGTTAAACTAAAAACGAATCGATCTTGGACGTCACTAGCCACCTGAGTTGTGCCTCCACTCCTATACCTCGCAACTCTTTGTGCAGAAGGCGAGGGAGAATCAGGAGTGAAAATTACTTCTACATCATCCAGAGGAGCACCATCAAGAGTGTATGTCCACTGAAGGGTGATGTTGAAATTTTCCACCAGATACAATGGACTTGAAGGAGTCGAAAGAAAGGATGGTGCTTGCTCTTAGCGAAAGAACAACAAAATTTACATTAAAACGATTCTTTTAAGCGAAGATAGAGAAAACTAACCTTAGCACATTACAGCATGTTAGAACGGTAAAGTTAAAATCTGATTCGAGGTGCTTACCTGTTTCTCGTACGAAACTAATTGCTTCAAACAGAAATGAAGTTAACAGAAAGTTCAGCCAGGTCATACCTCGCGAATAAAAGTTTGTGCAGTGTACAATATCGCCAAAATGATATGTTCACACGGCCGATGCGGAAGTAAATAGCTACCAATTCACTTTAATGCTTGTAATGGCATTGCTCAAATTATTCCCTTCCGATGTCACGTGCTTTTGAGAGTCAGAGGTATAACCGTGGAGGACTAGTGACGAGTTTCTGTGTCAAGCTAAGTTTGGAAATTAAGTCAGCTATTTACGATTTACTAGCAGTCGAACGACGTCGTCAAACTGGAAATGAGCATTATTACATACCTTACATGTTAAGAATACAGTAAATCGGGTACATTCAGGAATTTTTCCGTAATTTCATAATGGCTGTTTCCTCCACATTCGCCGTTTACAATTGTTATGGTCAGCGGCACAGGCAGACCACTGTGTTTGTGGTTAATAACTGTTGACATACGACGAACAAAACCTCTGAAAATTGTCTATGTAAATTACATCTCGGTTTGAATATCTCACTCAAGTTGAATAAAATGTTAAGGAAGTACCTTGTAGAGCTTTTCAGATTACATTGACGACTGCATGGCGATTACATTGATTTCTGTGGGGCGATTACGGAGTTGAGTACGCTAAAGGTAATGTTGGTTGTCGGCGTGAACTAAAATAAAGTTATTGTGGGACCAAACGCTTTCCAATCCTTGACGTTCAAAGCAAGTTCGCTTGAAGCAGGTCTCCGTGTGCTAGGAAATCTATTTCCCTCCATTACTGATGCGTTCCCCGCAAACGTCCAGTTAGGGCTTCATTCATAATCCTCGTAGATTTTGTTCGTCTCGTGTCAACAGTTATCAACCACAAACACATAGTGTGGTCTACCTGTGGTCAACAGGGTATGAGGAGGGTGTCAATGGGGTTAACCGACCAGCGACAATGGGCGAAAAATACTACCGACTACCGACAAAACGAAAAAAAAAAAACTGACTGCCAACAGAAAAAAATCAACCGACTACCAACATTTAGCCCACTAACCTCCCACTGTAATATTTCAACCACGTTGTTTGTTACTGCAGTCCAGCCGAGTCAGCCAAGAGTGGAATCATAAAAGTGATAGTGAGTTTTTTCCAATTGAACGCCACCGTAGCCAGCTTCTGGTCGACAAAGATAAACACACAAGAGTATTCGAATTTAAAAAACATCTGACTGAACTTTTGGGATGGAAGGAGCAAGTTGGAATTAGTGGTTTCTCGATGAAGATCTTTAGCCTGGCAAAATTGTCCACAGGCAAATGCGAGAACTTTGCTATAGTAACAGATGGGCAGTGGCAACTAGAACTGCCAAATTTAACATCTGATGAAGGCAGCAGTGAGCTCAACGGTAAGTCTTAGAACGCTCTATTAGTCTGAATAGTTTTTAAACATGTCCAGCGGAGTGTGATGGTTGCATAACTGTAGTAGTTCTGTGGTTAAGTTGTAAGATTAAATATTTATGCTGTTCTCTACTCATTCTATCTTTTCCATTTACTGTTTTTTGTGAAAAGAAAATTTGTGTTTCAGAGACGAGCTAACAAATAAAAAATATCCCTTAGAAATAATATTAGTCAGCAAAGTGGTTTAAATATAAGCTTCCATCTGTATTTCTGTGTAATGAGTAACGCAACTTAACAGCAGTAACTGTTTAGCCTGCAAATCGTTGTACTTGGCTTTGGTTGTTAAAATACAAAAATTTTCTAGGTTGACAATCTGTTGTTTATTGCATTTCTAATTTAAAGCAGATAATGCCATATTGTATTGATTATTGCGGCTTCAGGTTAACAGTCGCGTTAATGGCACCGGGCAGATTGAAGTTGAAAATTTATCAAAAAAGAAAATGAGCAGATATAAACAGCTAAAAATAAATCTTTTGGATAACATGGTGTGAAACTACTCAGTTTTCTATAGAATTTATTAAAGGAAAATTTCTTAAATCTCACATGTTCAACCACTTTTGGAGTCACCTTAAGTGATGTATGGCGTGTTACATAGGCCTACTCTTGGGCCCTAAGTTGTCGTAACTTTAGGCGACTTTGGGTGATTTAAGGTGACTTAAGGCGACTTAAGCAAAAATTGGCACAAAAAATATTGCGACTTTAGGCGATTTAAGGCGACTTAAGGCAACTTAAAGCGATTTTATTTGACTGAAGCGATAAAACCAAAGTTAGCAAAAGTCTTTCCATAAACTTTAAAAATGTCTACAGACTCCCTTGCAATAAACACAACAGTCATTTCGGTTACTTTGGTATGCTCATAAGTCACCAATGGACCATAGTCTAAAATATCCATATTTCAAATCAATTTAGCAAAAAATACTTAGACAGAATTACCACAATAGTTATTATTAAGTTATACAGTAAAAGCTAGTGAATAAATAGCCAGGAAACCAATTTAGCTAAAAATGTTCAGAAAGAACTACCACAATGGTTATTGTAAAATTATACAGTCAAAGCTAGTTTTAATAAATAGCCAGGAAAACATCAAGGGTTATATGCCCAACATCAAGCAAACTGATCATGAATATACACATAGTGACATAAATTTTTAACTTAAGAAAAGAGACACGATTATCATGAAACTATCCATAAACTTTCCACATGATCAACTAAAAATAACATGATTATTTACGTGTATTAACTATTTCATAAAGCTCCACAAATTATAAAAATTGTTATCTTGGTAAACTTGTTTCCCATATTTTTGGCACTTGCACTGTCAATTTTGGCAAGAAAGTTTGGCAAGTCGCAGGCCTTTCCAACAGCATCCAAAATTACACGGGTCATTTTGACCTAGTGACCCAACCAATTTGTTGTTTTCCTACCTCAGTTAGACAAAACACCCCAATACCATACTGAGAGCCAAATGCTACGGTCCGTCATAAAATTACTTCCTTTCCAGTCTCTCCAACTACTTTTGACTGCAGAAAACTTCGACGTTCCAGCTATAGGGAATCTAATCTTTTTCGAAGATCTTTCTCTACTCGTGATCAGATCAGCAGGACCTTCCAAGCATTCAATTGTTTCTACCCCGCAGTTTTTCGCCTAAATAAATTAGTTAAGTTGTTTTTTTGGTCTGGTGGCAGAATAACAGGTTTAATGGCATTCATGGTTACCTTGCAACTGTCCAGAAACTAACGAGTCACGAGGAAATTCTACAAACTGATAGCAAATTCTCTGGGAGTTACTACATCACGGGCGACGAGCGGGGATAGAAAAAACGACCCAAATACGAGTGGTCAGCGGTGAAACAACTTTCATAATTCATATATAGACAGATCATTTGTAGTATCAGGAAACAATCGTGTTGTAAAGCCGAAGTATAAACAGTTTACTTCGCTAAATAAAATGTTAAGCAATTCAAAAGTGTTGATTGTACATATATCTTTTACTGCTTTAATAAACAATGAAGGCATCGGTGGCATCCGAAAGGTACCAAGAAGAATTAAATGTACGTTTTGTAGTTGCAGAAAACAATCGTGTTGTAAAGCCGAAATGTTACCAAGTTACACTTCGCTACTTAAAAAGTTAAGCAATTTTCCTCAAGCTTTAACTGGAACAATACTTTTAATGCTCTATTAACCAACGGAGGCATCGGGAAAGGCATTGGTGACACCGGATGAATGAAATGAGAATGATATTCACGTTATGTAACTTGTTGTGTGACGAAAAAAACGTATCTTGACTTGTTCAAAGCATTAATCACAGTTGGCTTCCTTTTCACTTGAATTTTGTATCCACAGCCTAAGATGAGAAATTTAAAATTTCTATCAGCTGAAGTTCTTTTACTGCATATTATATCTATTCAATCACCCCCAATTCACGTGGAAAAAAGGCAAGTAGGAAAACACTGAGCTTCGAGAAACAGCCATGTTAAGGCGAATGTATTTACCATTCCTTAAATATTTACAATCAAGACCACTCGTTTAGGAGACCTTTTCTCAAAAGATCCACACGTGCAAATAATGCTGTTTTCCGTTCGAAATGTTTTTCTTCCTATTCAATTGAACACCTGACTTAGCGTTTAAGCCGAGAAAAAAATCACAAAGTTTGAATTCTGGGATGTTGTCCACTGTTGGCTCCATCAAGTTACGATTCTGCACCATTGACGCTCGTGAAAATCTATCTTAATTGACTACCAAGGACTGTATTTCTTATCTTGCAAATTAAGGTCTGTACATGACATTAAGTTCATCATCTGGTTCGTTGTTATAGTCAGCTTTAAAATTTAAACTCTACATGTGCTGACAAGAAGCCACCCTAAGGGCAGGTGAAATGTTGCGTAAGCGTCTCCGCGAAAGGCACATCCAGACAACTTGCATGGAAAAACTGGCCGCAGCTATCGCACCCAAGCCAATCCTCTCCATCGTCGTCTTTGCAAATCTTACAGACCGCGGTATTTCTCCTATAATTGAACAAAAGATATGGGACGTCAAAGAGAGTGTTGCGGCGTTTAAGAAACAATGGTATTTGACACCATCAAAACTTACCAATCAAGGTCATCATAACACGAGCCAAATATGACAGACGTTATTCTTTCCCTTTCCATGTCCACATCGTAACTTCCATTGATAGCCAACCCCTCACACAAACACCGAGCAAACTTAAAACAAACAAAGAGAAATTGAATACATTCGAAACCAGGAAGCAGTCCTATTAAAGTGAGTTTTAGCAAGTGATTATGCTACTCACAAGACATACAATCACACCACAGTTATAGCTATCGGTCTGTGTGTAATGTAGTGGTTCAACACATAGCCATGACTAGCAATTCCATCCCGTTTTGAGATCAGGAACGGCACTGCAGAGTCAAACAAAATACAGCAATTACATAAGTATGTCAATTCTATGCATTACTGTCATGCTTATTTATAATCAAATGATCCAGATCAAGAGAGATGAAGACACTGCTCCTGTACTGATGGGGTAGAGATTCAAATCGCCACTGAGAGTAGTGGGCAAACACTGCAAAGAAATGTTTGCAAGGGTAATTACTTTTTTTCCAGAAGGTACAGGTGCAACTAGGATAGGAAAAATCCAGTAGCTCCTTTTTGTTTACGTTGGCTGCGCTTTTCACGCTGAATTGGCCTTTCTGAAAGTTTACGGATGAGATGTCGGCTTCAGTGAATTCACCAGCAGCAAATCTACTGTCCAAACAGTGTTTAACAAACTGTGGTGGTCGGTTGTGAAGATAAGTCGGTATTCTAGAATCATATCTTCCATAGGCATCGCTGAACTTGAGGTTCTTTTCCAAATATCTTCTGTGCGAGTCAGGAATGAACGATTCTACCAGCATCGTTGCAATGCCATAAACCGATTTGTCAACTGATCTCGGCAGATATTCGTACTTGAACAGCTTGTTTTGCGCCTCAGTGCCGTTATTGGTGTTAACTATGTTTGTCACCTGCTGCTTTCGAAAAGCCTGTGCCCAACGAACTTGGCATGATAGCCACGTGTTGTTTAGATTCGGGATTCTTTCAAGGCATTCACTCGCTTTTCGAATTTGTCAACTGTGCTAGCATAGGTGATTCTCTTCATAAGCTCTAAAAATATCTCTTGCTCAGCAGACGAAAGGTCATTCTTCTTTGACTTGGACCAGCGGTGCATTGCTTGTAATCTGTGGAAATCACAAATGTACACCAAACTTTTGGGGAATTGTTGTTCGAGGGCAGCGATTTCTGCATTGGTATAATCCACCAAGAAGTACGCCGGATTCCACGCTGGGTTCCATCCCTTGATTATGGCAAGTGCTTCACTTATAGAGGCTTGATCTTCGGACTGACATATGAATTCAGCCACAACCTTGTATCCCACGTTGGTATGTACACAAACGAAAAAAAGTGGAATTGCGTACCTTGTCGTTTTGTACTTGGCGTCCATCAGGGCCAGTTCACTACCATATCTTTCAAGCATTCTTTGTTGCCATGGCTCTTGATGTACAAAGAGGAAGGTTTCCTCAGGAGATCTAGGTCTTGGTTCATCTTTTTCGTTAATGACAGCGTCTCTGGTACGGTAAAAGAAGTTGCTTTTGGGAGACTTAGTTTGCCAATCTTCTATTTTTTTACCCAATGCTTCTTGGTCGTCATCGCAATACTTCACTGCTGAAATCGCCTTGGCAATGTGGTTTCGCAAGTCCTGGCGACAAGGGTAGTATCGCCTATTTGTTTTCTTTGGCCTTCGTTCCTCGGGATGGCCGAAAAATAGATCCTCCCGAACATATTTATCAAGAGACCTTTGCACCTCAGAAAGGTTAGTTATGTTTTGCTTTACGAGGTCGAGCTAGCTACAAACCATATACATAATTATTCTTGGTGCCTTTCCAATTGCCACTGACTCCCTCTCCGAAGCCTCCATTGTTTATTAAAGCAGTAAAAGATATGAGTTCAATCAACACTTTTGAAAAATTGCTTAAACTGTGAATTAAACTGTTAACATTTCGGCTTTACAACACGATTGTCTCTGGAACAACAAATTATATGTCTCTATATGAAGTATAAAAGCTGTTTCACCGCTGACCGCTCATATTTGGGTCGTTTTTTCTATCCCCGCTCGTCGCCCGTGATGTAGTAACTCCCAAATTCTCTAGTGTCCGCCATTTTGATTCTCCCAGTAGTCATTGCGCCGCTATAAGTCACGTGCTAGGCAACGTATAATCAATAACAAGATAGAATTTCATTTCAGTCCTCTTTATCAATTTTGTGGTGTGTAACTTTCGCATTTTAGTACGTTGTATGTGTGTTGAATCTTCAAATTGTCTTGAAACTTAAAAGAAAATTGTTCTTTAAAAATTCACTGAAAATCGGTAGCTAAAGTTGTTTGTTTAGGTGTTATTTGATTTTCGTGTTAACTTGTTATTTCGTCAGTCGCCGGCATCTTTCGTTGCTTCACACAGGAAAAACACACGCGACGAAACGTAATGATCAATTTTGTCCTCAATCTCACGCCATACCAGAAAAAGCTTTTGAACATCTGTAAACTCTGAGCGCTTCGCAGTAAGTGATATTTTCAATGAATCTTCGGATTGTTTTCAAGTTCAAGGATTGTAAATTACAATTTTATGAAAAACGAAGGTTTTTCTGTTATTTCAGGGTGAATCCTTGCATGCCTGCCAATCGCTGGCGCCGCTTGTTGAAACTAAACAGGCTTCTTTTTCACCCAAC
The DNA here is from genome assembly GCF_036669915.1 of Pocillopora verrucosa. NCBI lineage: Eukaryota > Metazoa > Cnidaria > Anthozoa > Scleractinia > Pocilloporidae > Pocillopora > Pocillopora verrucosa. The sequence continues at coordinate 12,405,498 of NC_089317.1, forward strand.
CACTATTCTTAGCAACAAAGGTCGCCATTTCGTCTGTTTATTGCACGCCAAAAACTATCAAATGCACTCAAAAGCCTAAAATCTAAAAAAAGTTTACAGGAATCGACCAATCGAGCGAGCGAGCGAAAGGCATTCCCCACATCGTATCTATAACTCGCTCTTGCGCATGCGCGCAATTCACGAGTTAAAAAGGGCCATCAAGTAGCCTCATAAACTCTCCACTACAACCTCCTGATCTCCGTTTTCCAGTAATCTCCCAACGTGTTACGTCATACACGAATATTCCGTAACACATCCCAAAAGTTTGATGACGTGAGGATGTGGTTTTAGCTGCTTCACTGTGTCAAGTTCCGCCATCAAATCTCTCTTGTCAGATTCTGCAGCGTTACCTAGAGATTAAAATCAGCTTAGAACATGAAAGGATTTAGTTTCGCCAGCGCCATTTATTAGTATGGGATCTTTTCGGTAAAGTGTCACTTGATAGAGGCAGCTGAGGTAAAATCTACTGTACCTTTTGAGTGTACTACAGCACTAACGCGTGCGTCAAGTGCGAATATTAAGTATTAATTGAATGAACTTCGTATTGTAAAGGGCGTGCAGTAGGAAAAATATACGCGCGCAGTGGTTTACACGCAAATGCGTGTATTTTAACTCGCTCGCCATTAACTGCACGCATCTGCGTTTACTCTTTCACAAGGATGCTATCGCTGTAGGGATTTGTATTCCAAAGTTGAGCGTTCAAACATTCGCTTCAACAATCCGCCCTTCATGTAATCTTACTTTTGTGTTAATTATTAGCTCCTTTATGTGAAACAATTTTAACGCAGCATTTCAGATAACTGGAAAATTGACTTTCACCTTTATTTCAAGAAGAGCCAACCATTGAAATTGAAATGCACAAAGGAACGGGAAATAGAGAAACCGATCTACGTTGCGTGATCATTGAATTTGTTGTTTGCGAACAGAAGCAAAATGGTACCCCTGAATGAGTAATTTTGTCACATGCTAGGCAGAGATTTCTAGGAACAAAAAAACTAACTCAGCTGCTAACTACTTTTAGAACCAATTTTTCCAGAAAGACCATTGACACTTATATTTACCTAAAAAAAACCAGTAATAAATAACAGAAGTGCCGACATGCAGATGCATAATGACAGCGAGTAACAAGCAAAAATCTATTCCAAAAGCTACTGTGGTTTTTCAACATTTTTGATTTACTAAGATGGAAAAGCTTGAATGAACTCAAACAAATTGGAAATTGTTAAATGTGAGAGTTTACGAATAAATATGCCCCAAACAACCACACGGAAAAATCAGTAAATTTTCCCGTAACAGCTAAAAAGAGACGTGTTTCTGTTTCACCTAATTCAATTACTGATTAATTTTGATAAAGAAATTCGACGGCAGTTACATTTCCAATCAATACAGGTACATCTCTTCAAAAACACACGAGATGTTTTGTGCTTAAAGCTTACTAAATTTAAAACTTTGTAACTTTTCTGTGTGGCATTTCTATTTTTTGCGAAAGAATATTTGGCAAACTTATTTATTTCTTCCTAATTCAATTAAAATCTGTCAGGAACAAAAAGATTTCTCGGCAAGGTTTTCAGACAAATCCGAGACAGTGCTTCTTGGGACGTTTTCTTTGTTAGCGCTAAAAATGTCTGCTGTCCCCCAAAATTGTTCTGTTTACGAAATACGAAGTCCGTGCGGTTCTATTAGGGAGAAAGTTGAGCATGTTTTGCTCTCCGAGTGTAACGCAAATATATCAGTCGCCCATTTGGCTAGCAGCCACTTGCCAAAATGCAGCGAAGTAACAGAAGCCAAGTTAATCATGGCAAGAGCGGGAATTCGGCATTTGTCGAGAATTTAGCTCGAGGGAATGACTATCTGCCCGAGGCACAGACACTTACCAGGAAGATTCTGGCGAGGTCCAAGATCTTGCCAATACCCCTAGTCATACTGGGAAAGTTATAAGTCTGGCGGGCAGCCACGTCATAACCTTCAAAATAGCTGACGAAATAAGACTCATATTTAAAGAAATCGCCGCTGTAGGATCACGTAAGTACCAATAGCCTTGTGGCTCTCTCTATTTCTGTTTCCTCAATTGTCAATACTCCTATAAGTTTTTGCTGTTGTTTGGTCACATGTCCATTTCCCTTGGTAAATTATTGGTGTGGTAGTCGTAAATACAAAAATGCGTTTTTTATCATCAACCAAGGGAATTTCTTTAATTATTTTATGCTATTGCTACACTGAGACTACTGGACAGCCTGGCTGGTGACAACGAAGGAAACAAATATAATCCTGAGAGGTAAATCTGCATCTCCTCCCCATGCCTCGTGCGATTTCGCCCCTCTTTTACTCGTCTCTACGGTTAGAAAACACTTTTTACTTCATCTCACACCCACAACGACAACTGTTACGCACGATAGAGACTATAGGCCTCCTAGATGTGTTTGAAACACCTGGTATTTCTCTTATAAATGATTTAGACTAAGCTGGACGATGACGATGACGATGATGAAGACGACCGTGAATTATTTATCAGTTGTATTGATGCAATTTTATTGCTATTTGCACCACTTGCCGGAAGAAGCTTTCTGAGCAACTGTTGGGTTTGGGATGGCACAGTTCTACCAAAGGTTTAATCAATCAGAAAGTGGCGGATTCTGAGAGGTTTGTTGGATATTTTATTGTTTCTGAGATACCTCATACGCAAGGTGTTTATTCGCCTGCTCGTCATACATCGAAAGCGCATGCCAAGCACGAAACTAAGACAAAGATTATGTTGGTGGCTGCAGATTTAACTTTCTATGGGATAACACAGTTACCCCTCTTTTCCTTTGTGAATCCCTTTCTTTACTGACTCATTCCTTCAAAGAGACGACATGAAACATGTTCAACATGTTCAATAATGTCTGTTCATACCGTCAATGAGATTGTTTTATCTTATAGAGTGGCCAAAGCTGATGCAAGAACAGCCATAGAAGCACACGCTGCTGAAATGGAGACAACATCATTTCGTCAGATTTCTACCCCTAACAGGAAACCCTTTTCTCGTCCTTGTTGGACGCCAGCAACTCCTGAAGCAACTTTCCGTCAGATCACCGAAACAGAGATTCACGGTACTTACAATGCTGCGATGGACGAGGTTGCCGGAAATATTCCTCGCAAGCGACAGCCACTACCATCACAACTTGTCTCGTGGGAAAAAGCAGTCCATCCCAGCGACAATTCTACATCGAGAAGCGGTTGAAGAATGCATGCTCTTATGTAATGTGATAGCCTCAAACGACGGCGAGACGCTCTTTCACGCCTTGTCCTCTCAAGGTGGAGAAAAGGATGAGACAGCAGAAGCCGATGATGTGTTGAAATCTTTGATGACCACGTACAAAAATGCCTAAACCAAAAGCACCAAGACGCAAATTCTTAGCCTTTAAGCGTATAATTACTCGGTTAGCAGATTAAAAAAACTTCACTCGCCATATGGAAAGCTGTCTACACGACAAATACAGAGAGCGCGTTGTCATGCAAGAACGATAGGAAAATTGGCGCCTGTTATTTTGTAGTCAGCCTACCGTGACCATGAGCCCGAACTATTTTGGAGCTTTGAATAACCTAGTGACCCTCCTAAAATGTGAAAGTTTGAAAGAAATTGGTGAGATGGCATGTGTCACACCTTCCCTGTCCTCTCGTGGACAGTATCTTAAACTATATTATTTTGTCCACAATAAATTTATTCCACAGTTGACCCCCTGATACTAGTAATTTTGACTTGAATTAATCAGTGAGATGGCATGTGTCACGCCTGCCCGGTCCCCTCGCGGACAGATTCTTAAACTATATGATTTTGTCTACTATAAATTTATTCCACAGTTGACCCCCTGCATGGTATTACTAATTCTGACGTAATTTTTTTTCCGCGATCAGTTATTGTAAATCGCCTTTCTTTTACTTACTTTGGATTGTTGTAGCTGAAGGGTTTCTTGAAGATTATTGCTGCAATCTCTGTTAGTGACGGTTAACGTAATGTTGAATTTATCATCAGTTACAACTTTCGAGAGAGAAAAAAATTCAAACATTTAGATCCGTTACTTAAACAAACACGTTCGCACACATATGTGATTTTTTTTTTTACTTTATGAATTCTACTTTCATTCACAAAAGAGACCATGCTTTAAATATTCCAATTATTCTGTTATTTCATTGTCCCTGTAACGTTACCAAAAATGACACTAAAGAAACATTTCATAATCTCTAGGTTTCATAATATAGGACTAAATAAGTCTATCAAACCTACTTACTAAGGTGAAACCATTTGAAAACCATGTTTAATTCATTTTCGACCTTGCAGCGGTACCAACCAGGGCTGGACTCGTTTACTTGAAAAGTCACTTTGCTGGGATTATCTTCAGAATTCCAATTCATGACGACATCGTCCTTTGTCCAGGTAACCTTTGGTATTGGGTAACCGTCCTTATAACAAGAAAAGCTAACCTCTTCTCTAGGTTTCTTACTAAATGTCTGATTTCCGGGGTCAGTGATCACCGCTGGATCTTTGATTCCAAAAAGAAAACAGAATAAAATTAATGTTTTTCATTATATGTACTGGCCATACTCACGTAAAAATCCAATTGCAACGAACGGTACGACGCATGTTCTAATACGTACTAAATTATGGCAGAATCGTGGTATTATAGCTTGAAAACTACACATAATTATGTTGTTAAAGCTAATTTTTACCCTACCGGAGTAAATAAAGGTTTTTCATGACAAATGCTTTGTCTTACCTGATGTAAAACTGATTAAGAGTGAAATTTAGCCCTTGTAACTTATCTGAAGAAACGTTGGAAGTGAACAATGTCACAAAAAAATTTGTCTAGTGATATGAGTTCCACAGATTACAAATCTTGAAATGTAGAATCCACTCCCTTGCATAGAGGTTTATTTCTTAATCTTGTGGTAAATTTTTTGATTTGGAGAAGATTATATCATCGACAGTGATGGGAACGAATTGAGTTCAGATCGGTCGTCGAATCAACAGAAAAGAGGAAAAAGGGAGTCTCGTTTCTTTAATAATAGTTAATAATTAGACAAACATAATTGGAAGACACATAACGACACATTAATTTTTATTCACGGCGTTTCAGAGGTATTCACACAACGTACGTTAAAGTGAAGTTTTCACTTTCTTCCCTTTTTGCGTTTATCCTCTCTTCCGTGCGAAGCTCGAAAGAGAATGGAAAAAATGAAAACATGAAGTAACGATATACTATGAACGAGTCCGTCGGTTTCAGCATATTTCGTTGGCTGGCCAAACGTTCACTCTTCCAAATTCGCCGCGGTGGTTGTTTTACTTTATCCAAATTCACGAATAATAATAATAATAACAAAAATAACTTTATTTATACTGCAAAAATAGGTCACCTGAATTTAAATATAAAGACACTGGTATAAACCTATGTGCAGTTGATGAAATATTTCAAATTAGTGTTTGCAATAAAAAAATCTTGTAGGCTAAAAGGCAAGATTTGGTTACAACAATAACAGCAATACAAATATACATTATACATATATATATATATGAAGAAAGAAATAGGGAAAACTATATGCTACATTTGTGCTGTATTCTATCTTACCCCAACAAAAACTTAAATATTTTTTACTCAAAAGTTCTTAAATTTAAGTCTTTAGCCCGCAACTCTTTAGGTAAATTGTTCCATTCTTTTCCTGCTGCAAATTTAAATGTAGACTGGCCCGTAGCAGATGTTACTTTGGGCAAGTGAATTTCTCGGGTATCGCTTAGGGACCTGCCACAAAGGTCTGATCCGAAATTCATATTACTCTGAAGTTGCGTGGGACAACAGCGGTTATTAACAATTTTAAACACTGGATGACGACGCATATATCGTCGCCTGCTGGATAAGGTAGGAAGTTGTAATTTGTCTCCTATCCTTTGAGTACATACCAGAAGGTTTGTCCTCAAGATTATTCTCAAAGCTTTATTCAGTAACCGTTCTAAAAAATCGGAATTCTTCGTCGTGTAGGATCCCCATATGGTAGAATCGTAATCTAAAATAGGTAAAATTGTCACTTCATATATCTTCAAAAGGATGGTTGGGCCCAAAAAAGACGAAAATCTGTTTAATAATTTGTTTAGAGTAGACTCTGGACGCGACGCAAGATATGTGACTTTTCCAAGATAACGATTAATCTACTATTACACCAAGGTACTTAAAAGATCCCTTCTAGTTTATAATCGAGTCACCGTAGAACATATTTAGGTTTCTGGTGGTTTTGACGGCCTTCTGTGACGCAATCATCATTGTTTCCGTCGTTTTCGTGTTGCAAATGAGACCGTTGTCACAGAACCATTGGTTTATCCTTTTGAGACTATCGTTAATCTTGTACTCAGCCATGGCAACGTCTTTGGGACTGGAATGCATCTCAGTGTCGTCCGCATATAGTGCAATTTGTGAATCTTGACACGCTTTAGATATGTCTTTTAGATGAATATTGAACAATGTTGGTCCCAAGATCGACCCTTGCGGGACTCCAAAAGAAAGATTCTGTAGTTCTGTTTTTTATTCGATCTTCCTGAGAGGTAGCTCTTAAACCATTGGAGTATGTTCTTTTTTATTCCGTAAGATTCAAGTTTGGCAAGCAATAAATCGAAACCACTTTTCTTGCTCTTGCCCGGAATATTTCCAGAAGCTCCGTGGGTTAGATTTGCAATCTTGTAATTTATCGGCGAAGTAATTCTTTCTCGCCTTTCTGATCAATAAGGTAACAAAATTGCGCAGTCGCCTGTATCCCGTCTAGTCCAATGGCCGGTTAAATTTTCTTGCCTTTCTGTGGAACTGATCACGCCTTCTCATCATGACCAGTATCGATTTGTCAAGCCAGGGATAAGTTGGCTTTCGCGCGTGTTTTCGGCAGATGGGAAAGTGCTCATCGAACACAATGGAGAACGGAGATTGCCAGACGAACCATTTATCATGGACTTCTGGAAAAATTTCCGCGATATTCCAGAGTACAGATTGAAGATCAGCGTTAAACTTCACAGCATTTTGGAGGTTAATGGAACTCGTTGGAACTCCAAGAGGATCTTCTCCATATTGCTTACGCCACAACCACTCCTGTAGGTCGCTATCGAAGAGATCTTTTAATATTCCTGTACGAGGTATACTTCGTTTGATTCCCCACCGTGTATTTTCAATGCGCTGAGTATGAGCGCCTGTGTCTGGGTCTACGAAGTTTAGGCTGTGGTTCACTGTGAGATGATTGTAGCCCTTGTCCTGTAGGCAATCATAAGCTTTCCACATGTCGCTCATCACGCATATTTCCGGCAATATTTGAGCGCGTATAATGGGTATGAGCGTATCTTTATCCCTGCGCTCTACCAGTACAAGGAATCAGGCCTTGGTTTCACGGTAAATGCCACGAAAGACCCACTTTCCTTCGACGTAGCGACCGCGGTGATACATTTCATTCTTCGTGCAAAAATTCAACATGTTTTAAAGGTGAGGAAAGTGATTTCAATGTTAATTTTTGGAATTTGAATAAGGTATTAGAAATATAATTTTGAAAGTTACCCTTTATCGGCAACAAGCACATGTAGAACAATGGTATAGAGGATAGACTGCTAGTCTGACGAAGACGATAGAGGATTGAGAGTTCGAACCCTACAGGTAACGTAAAAAAGAAAAAATAGACTGAGAGGGGTCTTGGAGGAAGGATAGATAGTAGGAAGTGCCTGCCAGAGAAATGGGGAAATAGGTTTATTAATGCAGTAAGTAATAATTAGGGATTAACAAGGGAATTGTCTATTGTATTCAAAGACAAAGAGTAGCATGCATAATTAATAAGATGTGCATGCATAATGAAGTATAGGGCTGTGCGGAAATTGTTCCACGGTTGGCCCGTTTAGGACTCCGAAAATACGTAAATGGTCGCTAAATGAGGTAGAAAGAACATCAGAAAATTTAAACGCATCAGTGGTCGATGTTATTAGTCGTCAAATACAGAACAGGTCGAACTTGTCACTCTGGTGGGCTCCGTTATCAATTGTGTCAGTTCATTTGCCAACAAAAACTCTTTCATTGTCTCCGTTTGTTGCAAGGTGTTATTTAAACAATCGCAATTTAGATCGCAAGTAATTATCCCCTCTTTCCCAGACCGAGTTTCTACTCTGACAACATCGTCGAAATAATTAAAGAAATCATCCACAGAAGCATCTGGGGCTTTGTAAACGCACTCGAGGACATACTTGGTTTTCTTTATCTTCCCCTCAATCCAAATCGCTTTAAAGTCATGATCCTCGTGTTCACGACCATGTTTGAAATTAAAACCATCGGTTACATACAGAGCGCAGCCCTCGCTGCGACGGACCAGCCAATCCTTCCGGATTACTCTATCATCCTTGAATGTGAATTTCATCGTTGGAGATGGTGTTGTTTAGCCATGTCTCCGTGACAGCAATCATAAAGGGTCGATTACAAGTAAAGATGAGTCCCATTTCGTCAATATTTTGGAGTAGGCTCCGGCAATTTAAACGAATCAGCCAGTTTGATTTCGGTCTCGCTCGATTCTGTTTGTTTTGCAGCGCACCTTGGCTTTCCGTACCTTTCGTGGGCCCTGGATTTACAACGACGTCACCACTGAGTATAATTCTACGAGCCGCGATAGAATTTGCACAATATGCTACGGCTCTGGTAGGATAATTACGCCGTACCCGTGGGAATAAAAACTGCTCATTTTCGCCAGTATTACAATGAGTTCCCAATTGATTCAGGATCTCTTGAGTGTCATCAACAGCATCTCTATGAGTGGAGTATCCCTTGAGTACTCGAATGCAAATTTGTGCAAAATTTGAAGTTGTGCTTGATCCAGTGCTTGACCCTGTAGGCAAGGACCGAAATTCTTCGGTATGAGCTCCTCCTGGTCAAAGAAAGGCTCAGATAGCTGCTCTGCGTTGTTGAAAACGGCCTCCTTCGAACCACAGATCCGTATATGATTGCTGCTGTGATAAAAATGACCAGAACCACGAACGTCATTTCCCGTGGCCGGATGCCACGTTGCCGCTGACCTATCTGTAATGTTTATGTCTCCACGACCGACAAAGCACAACATTTTTTGTCCTCTTTTATCTCCCGGATATGCTCTAGAAGCAACGGAGAACTCGTCCCATGGGGAGGGCAACACTGAAACACGCATGCCACCGTACCTGTTCGCCGTGAGCGGGTCCGTTGTCCAGTGGTCAGACTATATCTTTGAAGGGGTGAATGTTGTATACCGTAATTAAAATACTCCGTGTCATTAAAATATTTTGTACAGAGAACGCTACCAGTCACATGCCGCAAACTTGGAATCTGCATAATTTCAGTTTAAGTAGGTTCGTGTATGTCTTTCGTGTTTATTTTTTCTGTGGCTTATTGATTCACTTTTGTATATCACTTTTCTTTTAATTGTATATTTAGGAATCAGAGTATTAAAACCTTACGTCTTCGATGGTAAAAGCGAAGAATGTAAGAGGAATGTTCCGGCACGGAATAATCAAACTAGTTCTGTGTGCGTGGAGTTTTGTATCTGATCAGGTATTTTCAGGGCGTTTAGCGTGTAGATTGTCAAATTAAACTACGTCTGATGAGAAATTAGTGCCCACGAATCGCTTTAGAACGTAAGCAAGCCTTCATTCCCAAACTTAAAACCGTTTCCAACGCTTTGACCGTGTATGATTTTGGTCTCTAAGTGCAATAACAGAATGGCTACGACAGAGTGGCGCTCATGGTACATGGTACATTAGACAAAAGGAGGGAAGGCAAAGGTAAAAAAGATCATTTAATCATTTAATGACGCGTTTGTATGCATGGAGGACAGCTGCGTGTCCACCAGAATAAACAAGAAAAAAAATAGATATCTTGATATTCCTTTACCTAGTCCGTTTTGACTTTCTCTATAGGCTGTGATTGAGCATTATATATCTGAACACCCTCTTGGTTGAATTTAGCTGTTAACAAAGATTCCACACAACCACCGTGTGAATAGGCGACAATCTTCAAACGAGTTATGAGCGGCGAGTCCTTGCTTGACTCGGTGGAGTTGTTAATCAAACGATTAAAAATGTCCTACGATCCAAACGGCGCCGACGAGTCTAAATTGTTCACAGTCTTTAAGATGGATTGGAAATCGGTATCTCATGAATTGTCAATTTGTCTGAAGAGGTTGCGTCGTCTTCTTCGAAGTATGGACCCACTCGAAGAACCAATCGTTCGACTGCAGAGGCGATTCCTACAAATGAAGTCTTAAAATATCTGCTCGCTGAAATCCTTTGTCCCTGCAGATATGTTTTAAGTTCTTCCACTTTCACGTTGAAATCGGTTCTAATTTTGCGTTCTGAAATTCTGAGCTATGACTGTTTTTGAACGTTAAATGGTTATTGAATTGGTTTCGCGGAATTTCCCACAATACAATACGAAAATCCGTGAGGAAATCAAGGCTTGCTTACTTTGAACGGCGATTCGTGGGCACAAATTGCCTACCGAACGTGGGTTTATTGGACAATCTACGCACTTATCTTCCTGAAAATACCTGATCAGATACATCACTGTATACACAAAACTAGTTTAATTACTTCATACTGGAACGCATCCTGCTACATTCTTCGCGTCTACTTTAGCGGTACCGAAATATCTACTCGCTTGATAAATAATCAAACACATGAAACAAAAAGGAAGTCAATTTTGAGCATAGAAACGCTTTACGACACTGGAAATAATTAACAACAAAATGCCGTAATCGACGTTCGTACACGGGTAGTAGGTGGTTGACTCAATAATGTCCGATCTTTCGCGGTTTGTTTACATCAAAAGTCACGTGATACTACACGTGAAATCTAAAGACTAAAAAGTGAATTATAATAAAAGGACAGCAAATCACATCAAATCAATTATGATAAAGTTCCGATATGACGCGCACTATCATTGGTTGAAAGAGTGTGCTCTGTGAGAGTAAAGAGCAAAGAGGTTAGTTAAAGCCACCACGCCGTCTGCCAAATTGTTCTATGTCCGAGCTTTTCCGGGACTTTACTTTGTCTTTTTTTTTTGAAAAATTGAAAGTGAAATTTCGGAACAAGCTGGCCGGCAAGTAGCAACAGAAGAACCAAACAAAGGTTTGTAAACATGCCGGGCGCCGTAGTTTGCATTAATATTACTTGAGCAGAGACGAAAGTCCTCAAGGAGTAAACGAAATGGGCGATCCGAGTTTTGAAGAATTTCACGCTTACTTAGATTGCAAGCTTACATAAGGTAATAGAGATGAAACACAGCTAACACTCGTACAGCATATAAATTTTCGTTTTCAAAAAAAAAACCAAACTGGCATAACTACTGAAATTCATAATAATCATGACGGTGTCAGAGCGACCGCGATCATGCTGAGGTCCATCGCAGCTGGCCGATCATGGCGATCTCCGGTCATCGCAATGAAGCAAGCCTTAGAGTTCACATCGGCCTCCCTTCGAGTAAACAACTAAGTGCTTCCTTTAATGTCCTTTCCGATGCGTTGAGTGGAAGGCAACATCAGTCACTGAAAACGAGTTTTACGGCTCTGTCATAGAGCAATCTTCATGTTCCGGTGAATTTCGGCTGTCGTTCATTTATAAAACGCTCGCCTTGAACAGTTTTTTTCTGATTGTCATGTGAAAAAGCTTGCTTGTTTTAACGAGCCACAATTCGGCCAGATTTCACTGAACATTTCACCTTCAGAATCTGTATTAGAGACTAAAAAACTTTAGACAAATGTGTCAAATTCGACCTGCCGAACTGTTTCAGTTTGTCAACTATTGCAGAATGTGAACTTTGATGGTTTTTGAACTTTGATAGTTTGACATTTTTTGACAGCTGTAGTCTTGTACAGCCAATCAGATTATTTGAATCATTCTTACAAGGATTCTGATTGGCTAATTGTAGCGTGCTTTATGAGAGTATAGAGCATGCTTACGACACTGTTGTTCGCTTGGAAATAAAGTTTGTTTTGAAAATGGTGAGTAATGCGTGGGGTATTCAACGGATTCCTTATTATAAAACAAATAGAGAAGCCTTGATTGTGCTCTGTTCTATTGTAAAGCATTTAGGAAGCGGCTAGAGCACTCAAGAAGTAGAGAGAAATACTCGACTACGTCTCGTGTTTCTCTCTACACTTCTTTCGTGCTCTAACTGCTTCCTGCGTGCTTATACAACAGAACATAGCACAGTCAAAGCTTCTCTATTTGTTAAATCAAACATGGTCGGTTGAATAGACGATCATGAGCTTTTTAACGCTATGTCGCCATAATAGGACGCTTGCACTGCTGGCGATGGAAAAATGAATTCCTCAAAGAAAGTATCAGAAGAGGATTTTATCACTGTGCGTTACAAAATAACAATACTGTATCTCTCTTTATGCAGAGATGCATTGCAGTAAACTTATCAACAGCTGCGACAATGACATCAGCCATACATAATGGATTTAATGTGTCACTTTCACTCAGGTCAGATTACCAGAGGTGTAGTTGATCTTTGCTGCATCTGTCATGTAATCATCCTATCAAAATTAGTTCATTAAAACTTGTTCAATTTGAGAACAAAGTTTTTGCCAAACTAAATAAACAACTCAACCTAACCAGCCGACAGAAGCCATGCTTATTGTCAATTAAATGCGATATCAAAAAATTCCCCAACACGGTTTCAAATTTCCCTTTCTTGTCCGCCACCCAACCAAAAGGCACCTGAATAAGAGAGCACGATTTCATGTTCTTTTGACCTGACCAAGTAACTATACAGTAGAAACGTCCAGCCTCTTCCCTACACCCAACCTTTCAAGCCATTGATACATTATCAATGCAATTTCCCTGACGGCGAAACTTTTCTCTAACTTAAACCCTTTCTGCCTTAGATCTTAAAATCAATTCTCTCCACTGTCTGCCATACATTTCTTAAGCTCTGAGAATTGGTATCTAAGGGGGCATTACAATTGGTTCATGGTAAGATTTTGGTAGCTTACTTACTGAGGAAGTAGGCAGTTTAGGACTGCATATTGCTATTGATATAGCACAATTTTAAAAGCATTGAAAATAACTCGAGGTTTTATAATGATGCAAGAAGGTATTATTGCGGAAGATTTGTCTCACATGCAAAACAGAAAAGCTGCCGCATCCCAGATACTGTTCCACAAGAGAAATATGATTCAAGGATGATATGGTAAATAATTGACACTCCACCAATAATTAAATGGTAACAAATAATCATATTGGTAGTAATTATGATAATAATGATAACAATTAAAACAATAGTTATATATAGTGATGATAACTTATGGGGGCTAGTTCAAGAACATCATTGTTCTTCTATCTCTCTATTCTCTAGGCTTCAGTAATGGCTAACCTACGCTTCTTTCAATTTTTCCGGTTCATTATAAATTATTTTCTTATTTCATTGCGATTCCATTTTTGTGAGACTTTTGTTTCATACAACGCATTCCGCGTTGTAAGAGATTGTTATTCCATCATTCCGATTAAATTAAAACTCAACGTATCGTATTACGGACCTTGCTCGCGTTGGAAATTGGGTATTAATCGCTGACTGAAATGGTCAAATGCCTTGGTCTTTTCTATTAAACTTTTTTTCAAAGTTTCCTCGATGTGCAGACTAAAACTATTTAGATATTTCTGTCAGGATAAATCTCGTTCTCAATTTCGTGCCGGAGAAGCTACTGTCAAAATATTTTGAGACTTTTTTCATCTTTTGTACAGTCACGGCAAGAGCTAAATAAACTATATCTTCAGTTCTAGGGGGCATAATACGCTGATTCAAACGATAAAATGCGTGCTCTTCAAAGAAAATCGTTATCCTCTAAGTATTCATGATGCACCGATCACACCTTTTGGGGCATTTCTGAAAGGTAAAACTTTGTTTCCTCACCAGCCATCTTGAAATGATTGTGAGATGTTTATCGTCTTCTGTAGTACTCCGAATCAAGCAATAAGTAGCATCGAGAAACAGTGTGATCCTGTGCTAATTCCAAGCAACAGTCTTAATGATTCGAAGAAATCGTCACGAAGCGTTGAACGACTGAAGATGATCCGCGACAAACAAAAGCCAAGAGCGAGAAATATCGGGTAAAACTCGGCAGACTTCGTTGTGAGATGAGAGGAAGTTTGCATTCTATTCTTACATTCACTCTCCGTGACTTATTGAACTGGATATCATTGTAGCTTCGACTCCATACCAAAGAGTAGCCATGAAAATCATATTTAACCAACTCTTTAATCAAATTAGCTCAAACTCGGTAATAAGTACATCAAGGCAATCAGTTACCACATGACATATTCAGTGTTTACATAATGTTTATTTCAGGTAAATGATTAACAAATTTCTGCGGAATACTTTTTTCAGGGCCCCTCACTTTTTTGCACTTCCTTCCAAAAGAATCACTTTTACGAATAAAACCAGTTAAAAAACCAGTTAAAAGGTAAAAGCAATCTTACCTCATAAATTCGTAGATAATTACGTAAAGAATATTTGTACCAAATTCGGTGACATAAGCAGGAGCCCATCCTGACATTAACATATATACTTTTAGGAATTATGAGGAGCCAACAAAATGACCTCGAAAAAAGTTTTTTTCGGAAAAAATGCAATATAAACCTATACTCAAATGTCATCGCAAAGGCTAATAACTCCCTGAAGTGGCCTTTCATGCACACCTACTTCAAGTTGTACCTAGGTTTTTTTGCTTTCTCTTTTTACACTTTACACAGCCATGTTTTGTCAAATCCTTCAGTTTCGTAGGTTATGCTATCCAGGGTTACACACAACCTTTCTCCTATAGGCTTATCTTTTCTTAAGTCGTTATGGTTTGTGTTTTTCTTGACCCCTGCGCTATGTATGTTGAATTCTACAAATGCCTCTTCTTCTTTTTTCTTTCCAACTATGTTTGCTGGTTGAGATGTCAGTTTTCTTCAGGACATTATTTTATTTGTAGCATCATAACTGAAGAACAAAGCTGCAGACAATGCGGCCAAAACAATAAGTTTTCTTCCATGCCCTTTGAGATTGGAACACTTGTTCAATACCAATACATTGGCTGGCTCATCGGTATTTAGGTTGAATCCAGGTAAGCATTTGATGAGGATCGAGTGCTCGACTCACTCAATCGATCATAAGTCTTTTCAAGGGGTTCCTTAAAACACTAGACAGTTGACTTGGCTTGTCTGGACAAGGCAATACTTTTTTGAACTTTCACCATGAGTCACTTGGACAGTATTTGTGCTTTTTGGTTGGAAAAGTTTAGGAAGTGATACGGGCCAGTTTTTTTTTTGTGATTAATTCACTGGCTCTCGCTCTTGTCAAGTGTGATTCTTACCTGAATCACGTGGTGTTTATTTGAAGTCTTTAACAATTTAAGAACACTGACCATTGAGACTAGTCTGCATCCCTCAGTAGGCTCCAAATAATTTTAATTTCAACACCTTATACGGGGACTTTCAAGGTCGTCTGGCTGTATTTTCCGCGATTGCGTGTGTAAATTGGTACCCCATTGGTGTGCGCCACGAGATACCGGCAGGTGACAATGATGTGCGCACACTCGAGTGCCGAGCTTTAATGCAGCGTACCGCGGGCACACGGTTAGCCATTACACGAGGGCTTCACGTGGGTTGTGCCAAAATCCTACCCGCTAGAGGCATGCCCGAAGATTAAAAATAACGAGTTTCCGAGTCGGTGACTATCGGAAATTGTCGGCTATTGCATTATGGCGGACTTCTCCAGTAACACCATTTGCGATTTTACCAAGAGTCAAGCGACGTAATTGAACCAGACATGAACATTATAACATGCTTTACACGTGAAGAATACACTGTTGAGTTTAAATCAAGAAAATCTCGCTAAAGTTTGTAGGGCTGTTTCCTTTACCTCCGTCGATCTTTTAAAGTTTCTTGTTCAACAGTTCTAGCTTAACACTTAAGCCGCTAAGACCTACGCTTGCAAAGGTGGACAAAACTCATTTATATTAATAGCATCGCCACTATAATGCCCTTGTCATATTGCTTCTGGTTGAAAAGATCCCCAAGATGAATTTTCTATTGTCTTGTACCTTTAGCCGGTAGGATCTCAGAAGGTTTGGAAAATACTACAGGCCAGAGGTGCAGCTTGCATACTTGGCTGACGTGGCTCAATGTTTTACGATTTGCTCCACACTTGACTTTTCTGCACTAAATTAATCTTACTCTCCTTGGAACCATTTTTTATAAGAGTGCATTTACATTTATTTTTATCTGGTTAGTAGGATCTTGGATTACTCAGAAGACACTACAAGCCAGAGGGGCAGCTCCTGTATGTGAAGTAAGCTCGAAATCATTAACATTGTTGTGTTTTAAATGAATTTCAAGTCAATAAATTTTAAACTAGCTTGATTATATTTTCTTCCGTTGTGCATTTATTTCAAAACAAATATAACTAGTTTTAGATGAATTTGACTTGAAATTCATTTCAGACTTGAACTTGTCAATCAGACTTACTGAAGTTTGTCACGTAATACTCTGTCTAAGCATGAATTTCGGGGGACTGGGCATGGCTTCGAGGTAGTAAGACGTGCCGTTCCGCGCTCTGCTCGAAAAGTATCTAAAATGGCTTCAAAGTTTTTAGTATGAGTATTCTGCGCTCAGGAAAGAAGCTTAAAATTCAGTCTACTATGTCGGCGGAAACGTTGCGGAGCTGAGTCGCCTGGTGAAAAGTCTTGCAGAAAAAATCGATAAGTTGGAAGCTTCGAGCCAAAGTCGCCATGATACTATCTTAACGAAGCTGACAACGCTTGAAACTACAACGAGCGAATTATCCGCTGCAGGTTTAGAAGGGATGAATCAAGAAATGGAAGCAGTGAAACAAACCTTGCAGAAGAAAGCTGATATAGTACAATTGGAACTACTTGAGAAGAAATTAGAAGAAATGGAGAATCGTTCTAAGAGAAATAATATTGTTATTTGGAACATTCCAGAAGGTGCCGAAAAAGACTCGTCCTGCTTAGCGCTTGTAACTTCGATCTTGACGGAACACATGGGCCTAGAGGAGATAGAAGTAATGCGGGCCCACCGCACAAATATCAAACAAAGGCAAAGTCCTACAAGTGGTGCAACTCTACCTAGGCCAGTTCACGTATATTTATTGAGATATACCGCCAAGGAATACATCTTGCGTAATGCGGGCTCTAAGTTAAGAGAGAATCCTTTCCATGAAGCAAATCTATACATTTCAGACGACGTATCAAAATCTGTGAGGGAGCAGCGCAAAAAGCTTAAAGAGAGGCACCTGAATGAAATCCGTAGTCGAGAAGATGTCCAATTCGCCTATATTCCTTGGAGCGTACCTGCCAAAATCATTTTTAAGTTGAATGGTGAGTCAAAACTTAAGTCCTTCTACCTGCAAGCTGAAAATGCTAACATCAGCTAAACCGACTACTGGACTTGATCGCGTATTGCTATATTATCAAATATACTATCTTTGCTCCAGAACTGTCTACAATATTTTAAGATGACTTATCTAGCTCTTCATTTAATTTCATGAATTCGAAGGCCGCTCTTTGTTAATCTTTTTTTGACAAATGATAAAATACATTTATAGGAAGCCATAATTACTGTCAATCATATTATTAAGTTAATATTTATCGGTTTGGAGCAAGTGCGGCTGAAGGGGAGAGAAAGGATGCTACACTCCTTCAGGAGGGAAGATGAAAATTTGAAATTTGATATTATTTTCCAAGCTAAATTATTTAGTATGTGTTTATTTTTGTGTCAATGTTTTCGATTCTTTGTGTAGAGCGATGCAAATAATTATTCAAAGGTGTGTTATAAGGCAAATGGTCTTCCAGGTTTTTTTCCGTACCAAATAAGCAAAATCATAGCAAAAATGAGTGATTTTAGAATGCTTTCATTAAATGTTAGAGGCTTGAGCAATTTTAAGAAACGACGCGCAATTTTTGTATGGTGCAGAAAACAAAATGCAAATATTATTTTTCTTCAAGAAACGCATTCAACTGGAGACAATGAGAAACAATGGAAAGCTGAATGGGGTGCCCCTCTGGAGCTTGCTCATGGGAGTAGTGGTTCAAGGGGTGTTGCAATACTCTTTCGAAAGGGGTTTGATTGCAAGATAATTAAAAAAGTCATTGATCCCAATGGGAGATATATTAGTATTGAAGTTCAAATCAATGATGAAAAATATTTTTTAATGAATGTTTACGGTCCAAACAATGATAATCAAGCTGTGCAATCCTATGATCATTTAATTGACGTTTTAAGGAAAGAAGGTCTCGCTCATGAAGATAAAATAATAATAGTGTAAACATTTTTATTCTACGATGATATAAAGTGAAGCGAGAATCCCGAATGGCTTTAAAAAGTTGACAGTGGATTTTGAGCTTTCAAATGCGCAGGAAGTTTTCTCTATTCCTTATCTTGTTGCGAGCGAAGCGTATGTTTGGTCGTTTCAATACAGAATATTGAATTTCATTTTGTTTACGAACGATAAATTGTTCAAAATAGGTTTAAGTGATTCGGACAAGTGTTTTCTTTGTGGAACTTATACGGAAGATCTGTACCGCCTCTCCTTTAACTGCTCCTTTGTGCAAGCTTTTTGGAACGTATTTACAGTCTTGTGGTTTGATCTTAGTGGCGAATATTTAACTTTGTCTTTAACAGATATTATGGTTGGCTTACTTCAGTGGAACGACTTGTTAAATTATTTGATAATTTTAGGGAAATTAACTATTTTTGAATGTAGAAAAATAACACCTCTCCAATATTTAGATTGTTTTTGCACAAGGTTGAAGTTAAAAAACAAGTTGAAAAAATAATTGCTATAAGAAACAGAAAGCTTCGCGATTTTCAAATTAGATAGGAGTTTGTCATATAATTTTGTGTTTGCCCTTTTTTTAAGGAAAAGAATGGAAGACCAATACATAAACTTAGATCTCGTATTCTTCCTTGTTTATTAGTTTATTGTAGTTTATTTTTGTTAGAGAATTAACTGGGCGTCGCCATCGCCATCGCCGGTATGTGTCACTGTGCAATGTTAAAAGAAAATAGTACTTTTTGTATGTAATAGTATAATTAGTCGATTGTGTTGTTAATAGAGCTGGATACTGTAAGTAGTGTAATTATTAGTGACTGTAAGTAGAGTAATGTAAATAAGCATTGTAATTAGTGTAAGTGG